>NC_051154.1:149647178-149772188 GCF_013339745.2 Dermacentor silvarum
TCCCACTTGCTGACGAGGTGGCGTTTCATTTTTTGACAATAACCTTCTATTTTTTGCGTGTGAACGCCCGTGTTGGTTTCCACAAAGTGCACGCTGTGGTTAACTGTCTCCCAATGCAGATTGAGGCATAGCCCCGTTAGCATCCACTGAATTTGGAATACAGTTGTATGCGGCCAATTCGTCACTATGATATGGTCCCCGGTTGAACATTGGCTGCAATAATGGCGCCTAGCGTCGCCGCCTTTCGTCGGTCGACCTTGAAAAGTAGCAGCACCCCTCAGGTCGCGCAGACCATACCGAAGACCCATGGGCCACCATCTTTAACACCACCGTAGTTTTGGCGGCTCGGCGGAACGTTGTCGCCCGTCATTAGGTGGCCTCGATTGCACTTTTGCAGGCCGCGAAGAAGGCACTCGTCAATTTGCGCTGTCTTCCCGGGCCCACCGAGTGGAGCTCGCGCCAGCAGCTCGTCCCTCGCGACCTTACGGGGTAGCTCCTCCAGTCGGCGATGGCGTGCTCCGATAGAGGAAACAAGTCTACGGTCTCTTTCAACATCCATATGTCTACGCTTTTGCTCACGCAGTACGTGAGCCAAATCATTTGCCGCCTGGAGAGGTGGCCGCGGACGGCCGAGGTGGTCCGTGTTGGCGCAGTAACTTCCTTCGCCTCTCTGCCCGTGCCGTGCAGCAGTATCGTGTACCTGCCAAAACTGATTTCGGCACCTGTTGCACCGGAAGGCAGCCGGGCCTCCATTCTGAGTCTTCCAATATAATGTGACTACTTCGCCTGCGCAGGTTGTTGGTCCGGGTTGAACCCCAGGTGTTCGCAGGTGCTCCAGTACTCCGATGACGACGCCGAACCTGGCCTGGGCTGGGGCGCGGTGGACGGGCTTGCTTGAACAGGAGAGAGCCGAGCGATCGCACGAACTATTCCTCCGAAGCCTAGTCACACCAGTCTGCGCTGGGAAAGCATAATTTGCCCGCCACCCTATCTCCGCAGACGACGGCCTTCGCCTAACTCGTCACACAGCCAGCGCACTCACGTTTTGGAAAGGCAAAAATGACGCTGAAACTCTACGTCGGACATGTAGGTGAACGGGTCCAGACGGTCATATTGACGCTTGCTGCCGCTGGATGCGATTACACAGGAGGCTGCTGCTGCCGCCACCATGTTCCCGAGTTCAACTCGAGGGGGGTTTCGCGATGTACGAGTTTGGCCCGAGTTCGCGTGTCAATCAAAACCATGCGTCACGCCCCGCGCGAGGCATGTAACTCTTGTGCGCGCGCCCGCCACGGTTGGACCACGCCCAACTTATTTTCCGGCAACAGCGACGTGGTGCGGAACTGAGAGGCATCAACAATCTTGACCGCCGACAGAAAATACGCACAGCACACTGTCATCGGTGATGCACTGTAACTGAGAACCACTATCAAAAACAAAGCGGCGACTTTCGCTGGCTCATGCATCTATCTTCTTAGGCTGTGACAACATGGTTTCTTGTCTGCATTGTAGCGACGTAGCGCACAGCAAATAATTATCGGAACGACACTGTAGCTGCTTGCAAGGCGTCGATGCGCCGTGGTGGATGACGATGCTGAGCAGTGCGTAGTGTTTTCCAACGTAAAGGTATCGCAGCTGTTGTTTGAGATGGCTGCTCTGTCATCGGTGGTGTATCGGATCTGCAGTGTCGCAAACACGCTCAGCGCCGAGAAACGCTCGCTTTTTTAAACCCAGTGCGATGACATTTCTTCATCACAAGCACGGCACAGTAAATAGTTGCAACCCCTACGTGCGTTCGAAGTTTCATTTCCTAACTGCACACAGGAGCCATCACCCGCCAAAATGCGATTGCTGCGCTGTCGTTACTATATCTATCTGCGATCGCTGTTAGCTCAGCAGCGGAAGCAATCGGCAAGCACATTAGAGAGAACAACACACTCAAACTCTGCGTATACAAGCGAACGGAGGCACCTTCCACTGGGAAGCGATAGACAAGCGATGAATTGTGTCACTGGGCACGCCGCTCTTCTTTGCAATGCATCGCGGAGGCTTTCCGCTCGCAGATAAACGGGCGCATTTTCACTGTGCTGCGTCACTACGGACCCCAGAATACCGCACAGCCATTTTGCAGTGACAACCGTTGCTCCCATCGTTTCAGTTGGTAAAGCAGGCGGCCTTAATAGCCGCCTAAGTGAAGCACCTGCGGTGAACAACCATGCTGTAGTGCTGCGTTGCCATTCCCCTAATGGTCAGGAAATTGAAAGATCCATTGTCATGAACTGACTTATCAAGGATTAGGTGCCTCGATCCGCGCGGGCAATCAAATCACCCTATCAAGGATAGCACTGCAGTGCCCCTGGCGACTGCTCACCGTGTGAACTCCCTCGTTGCGTGCGACCCTCTAAAATGTATCCGCTTGTAAGCTTTCGCCTCAAAAAAGTGCAAAAGTTAATAATTCGCTCGATCTCCGTTTGTCATCAAACATTTATGGCATTCCAAACGAAAAACAGTTACTTCAAGAAATAAAGTATTTCTTATTTTATTTGTTGTATTTGAACGTAATCGATTGAGGTAAAGTGTAGGCACAACAATGCACCGCATGTGCCCTATTCGTATTCGACGAGGATAGAAAGATAATGCTGTAAAAAGGAGGCACGCCCTTTACGCGCCCTAGAAAGGCGTGGCAAGTGGCTCACGGCAAGTGTGCAGATAGACAGCGGTACAGTCACGGTATTGCTAAATGGTGATAATACGTTGATAATAATACGTTGATAACAATACTGCGCAGCAAACGCTGGCGCGTTTTGCTGCGCAGTCTTCTGTGCTTGAAGCACGGAATCACTGTGCCGCGCAGGGTGCGCTCATGTAAGCTCATACGCGGCTTTATCTCGACATTTCTTTTTGCCTGCTGTTCTTGCACGTTCCTTGCTATCTCCGTTCACTGACTGCCATCGAGCAAACTCGGGTGAAACTCGTGCGAACGAGAAACTCGGCGCATCCTGCATAGCACCCCAGGTCTAAAACTTCCAGGGCCGCACATCGCATTCTGAATGGAGCGCCCCAGCTCCCACCATGTACATGCAAATCGTGTGGACTCCGTGAATGAGTCCTTACGCGGCAATCAGCAGGCACACGCCTACGCCCGAGCGCATGCACACCGGGAGCCACGAGATGACCGCGCCGAGCAGTTCCATCCCGAGCCCATACCATTAACCTACACGCACATCCTACAACACTATCGCCTTTCACGAAGAACACTACCACCGCCTCACAATGCTCTGACGCGAGAGCTAGCCGTAATATGGCGAAAACTCCAAACACATATCCACATTTGAGTCTTTACCATGTCATACACCCTGCGCTGTATTCCTATAAATGCCCACACTGCGATCAATGCGCAGCGCTTTACCACATGATATGGGCTTGCGCAAACACACCACAGCTCACACCGATAACACACCCCACCACACGGCAATGGGAGGTAGCGCTGTCCAGCTCCGACTTGACGGACCAGCTCAACCTGGGGCGGTATTCTGCAAGAGTCGAATTAGTGGACTGTCCATTTCAGCTGTCGATTGGCTGCTGCTTCACGTGCAGGAAGGTGCCAGCCAGTCTCCTTCCTCCAGGTGAAGCAGCAACCAATCAGCGACAGCCGAAATGGACAGTCCACTAATTGGGACTCTTACAGAATACCGCCCCTGGTCAGCCGAGCAAGAAGGGCTGCTAAGGCTGCTAGACTCCTGGACTGAGGGGACCACCCACTGCAAAGCGGAGGAGCTACCTAGGCTCGCGTGCTCTTTTGCATAAAGTTTATTCTCTCTCTCTCTCTAGAATGACCGTTTCATGATGCAGTGAGTCCACCCATTTCTCGAGACTAGAAAGTTTCTCCTTTCGTGCAGCAAGTGTTAGAAACCGGATCTTCGAACCAGCCAAATAACCATTTAGAGCGAGCACTTCAGTGACAAGCCAACGCAAGTAGTACGTATTATAAGTATTCTATTGGCTGCATAATTTGGTGGACTGTCTTCAAACGCTCGGTAAACAGCGCGCAAAGTCTGTTCTAATGCAACTTCAATCTCATTTACATCCCAGAAACAGACAGGCTCCTCCAATAAATGGGAACGAAAAGAAAGAGGGAGAGAGAGAAATGCAATTTCAAAGATCCTCAAAGTCAATGTTGCGAGTCTTAGGGGAAGTGCTCGTATAGTATTACAAAACGAGATAAGACCATTTTCACGGCTCATTTCTTTCTCACGCGTGTCACCATTTGTCGTGAACACGAAGTCCCTTCAATTCGCTATTCGCGAGAAATCAACCACCCGTGCTTCGTGAGACGTGCAAACGGCATTCGTATTCCTAGCGGCCAAACAACACTCACGTCATTTTGACGCACCGTTACCCCTGCCTTACATGGGTTATGCCCCCGTTTTTCAACCGCACTCCTGTGGTTGAAACTGGGCTGGCTGATTTCACGCTCACTCGCCCACAGTACCAGCCATGGGCACGCTTCTTTTTTCTTTTCTTTTGTGTCTCGCTACGCAACTACCATTTGGCAAGCGAGAATTTTGCGACCGCTGCAGTCGTCTGTCATACATATATGTTCGTGTGCTCTCAAGGCAGCAAATATCCACGTATTATACGTATACATGTCCTTTCGTGCTCTACTGCCAAATCGCGCGCAATTTTATCCTAGCCGATGCATTTGCAATGTTTCGATTATCGACGCTCTCCGAATGCTGTGGCCTTGTGAATTATTAGCTTCTCTTGAGAGCCATGGCTGTGTTTCAGGTAAAGAAAGGGAACACAATACCTACGCAAAACGCATCAGCATCGCAGTTTGAAATTTGCGCAGCCGTGCCTTGTGAAAATGATGCGAGCAAAAAGAACTACAAGCGAACTTCTTTTTTAAGGTTGATAAATTGCTGCGTCATCCCTGAGTCATTGTTTGTCTGCTTATTTAAACTCCTACCGGATTACTTCGTATACTTGTGCAAGTAAACAAAGCGAATAAATAATCTTCTCTTATACGAGTGGTGTGATGGCTGCTCAGACGTGAATGATAGAATGCATTGGGTCCCTGAAGCTTCAGCGAAAACCTCTCCAAGATGTTGACGTTATGGAAAGTTTCGGGCAACGTAGAGGTAAGCACGGTGATATCAATTTATTAAATTATTCATTTATTCATTTATTCTGAATACCTTTGCGCGGAAGACCCTCAAGGAGGGTATTGTATAGAAATGACGGACGGGGGAAGGGGTTAAGCACTGAAGAAAGGGTTCACTATTATAAAGTTGAACAGTAACACAAGAAAACAAGATGATTTCAGTAGATAAGTGCCACAGTAAAACAATTATGTACACTGTAATATATAAAAATATAATTACATAATATATATATATATATATATATATATATATTATTGGCGAGAGTAACATAGCAGCATAAATAAATTCTCTCATGTATATTACAAAAATATCCCTAGGGCGCATAGACTACTATATGGTGTGACTGCGCATTAGGTCTTGAAATGTAGTAAAGTTGAATTCCGTTAGCAGTGTGCTGTGGCAGATTATTCTAGTGAACTGTGGTTCGAAGTGTGAATGAACGGGCGAAAGACGGCGTGTGGCAAGTGATTCGTTTGACTTTGCATGAATAGTCCCGGCGAGGGAGGGTAGTCGAGGTTGGTTTGAAAAAGTGGTCACGCAGAGATTTGGGATTACGCAATATACAAAAGAGCTAAAGGCAGGCGATTTCATAGTGGCTTGCCAATAGTTCCAGCTGGGCACGTTGTTTTAAATATATTACACAGAGGTAGCGCTAATAATTTGATAAGATAAAATGACCGCGATTCAGAAGCGACTCAAACTCATTAATTATGTGTGTTTGGTCAGGATCCCAAATGGCAGAATCATGTTTATTCTTGGGGCGAATAAATGTAACATACAAGAGCTTACGTGAGTGTGTGTGTGCCTGCTATAGGATACCCTCAAGCATACTTTATAATCGCTTTAGCCTACGCAGCGGCTACGGCCTCTTGCATCATTAGCGACTCCAAGTCTGCTATCCGCAATTTCATCAGAGGCCTCATCTCTCCGCAAGCAAACCGCATACCGTCAAGCAGATCCTCATCCCGTCGCCGCGGGGTTCAGTTAATCTTGGTCCCGGGCAATTCGGGCCTTGCCGGGAACCAAGCCGCTCATGACGCTGCCCGAGAAATCGTCCACCGGGCGCGTCCCCCATCATGAGCCTGCTTGATTTAATCAGGTATGCTATACATGCTTTTATCTAGCATTTTTGTATACATTTCATTAACCTTTTTTTTCTTTAATTTCTACCTCGTACCGCTACCTATGACTAAGAGATCAAATCAGGTCATATCAATCCCTTTCCTGCTTTTTTTCCACAAATACTCTTAACGACTCTCGCTTATCTCGACTGCTGAACGGTTGATGCTTCCGCCCACATTAAATCCAAGCGCTTCTGAAAGGTGTACGTTACCTACTGTTCTCACTCGGTGAATCCCTTAACATTCCATTAGGATGTGTTGAGTGGTCTCCGGATCTTTGGTGCAGCATACACCATGCCTCATCTAGCTCCGAATATTTGCTCCGGTATGTTCTGGTCCTTCGGAAACCGGCTCGAGCCTCAAATAGCAAGGCACTGCCGTTTGTGTTACAGATTTTCGCTTCTAATTTCTTTATTCTCCTGCTTGTAAATATCGATGGTCCTTTTTGTTTCCATCCTTGCATCCAATTCACTGTCTCTATTTCTCTAACTTTCTTTCTGATGACTCCTGGTTGTCTATTTACAGTTCTATTTACAGTTGTCTATTTACAGATGTGTGGAGGCGAGCGCTATCTGGTGGTGGTGCAAGGAAGCCCAGCAGTGCGTGCGGCGCGCGTGCTCCGCTGTGATTGGCTCGCCTGTTCGGCAAGAAAAGAGCCAGGCCGAAGTCATGGTCACGAAACCCGGCGGGGTTCGTAAAGGAAAGCTTCGCTTTTAATGCTGTCAACGACTAGGTTAATTGGAAATGCAGTAATGGTATGGTGGCTGCCAGACTGAGAAGTCGGTTTTCAGAGCTTATAGGTCCTTTTTTTTATTTATTTCTTTATTTATGTTACCCTCAAGGCCCGAGGGCATTACAGAGGAGAGTTGTAAAACCGGAAGCATAAGAATGAAATACGTAAAATAAAACAAACAATGTAACATATTAGTCATTACTAATTATTCAATGTTATGTAATGTTGTATTGCCTAATAGTTTTCAAGCGCGACAAATATAGTAAGCAAAATACCACCTTGATAATTCATGTTAATACAACGTTAGCTAATGTATTTCTTAATCGTTGTAAGTAAGGCAAATAAACGAAATAACATGTGAATAATTCCTAATTATACAATGTTAGCTAATGCCTTACGAAAGAGTTTGTTATCGGAAATGGCGAGAATATCACCGGGAAGGTGGTTTCATTGCTACGATGATTTGGATGAAAAATACTGACTGAAAGCGTCAGTGCTGCTTGTTTAATTGTGACTTTATGGCGACGATGAATGCGGCACGACAGGTAATGAGGCTGGAAAATGAAGTCACTGCGAAGGAAGCAATAGTAATAAAATTTGTGAAGCAGGGTCGAACGTGCTATTATTTTATGAGATATTTTTCTAAGATATAGATTGTCTTTCATTGATGTTATGCTAGCGGTACGGTTATAATTCGGAAATATGAATCAGACTAAATTATTTGAAGAAGCTCGAGTGAAGAAATAAGGTTATCATAGTATGGGTCCCGCACAGCTGTAGCGTATTCTAACTTGGGACGTACTAATGACTTGTACAGTAGTAATTTTAAGGATGATGTTGTCTTAGAAAAATTGGGACTAACTAACCAAGCATGCTGTTACCTTTATTTATTATGTACTCAATGTTCCAGGTTAGATTTGCAGTTATATGAACTCCTAAGAATTAACCGGTTCAAGAGGAACTTTACTCACATAGTGTGATGATGTGGATAGTGGCGTGTGGCGGTGACAAGAAGAAAAGTGCTGATGGTGATTGCGAAGGAAGACGACGTGCCACGGACAAGGAGCCTTTGCCACCATAGTTTTCTTTTGTTCATATATTTCTTTTTAACCTATTATTAATTAGTGTTTTTTTTCTTCTCCTCTCACAAAATTTTCCTGTCTAAACTCCAGTATTCTATTCGTCAATTGCCTTGTTTTTATGCACCGAATATAACCACCCGATTCATGGCCAATCCCCCACTGTGGGTATGCGCCACAACCACTCAGGACAACAACAACAACAACAACAACAACAACAACAACAACAAGCGGCGTGAGAGCACGAGAGCGCGGAGAGCGTGAGAGCGAGCGGCAGCCTCGAACGTCAGCTCGCAGAACGGCTGTTCAAGGCTCGGGTACCGGCGACCGGGTGTCCTGCTACCGTGCGGACCTGGTCGGAGATCCTGCTCGTGACTGGGCTCTCCTGCGCACCAGCGGCCTGCTGTTCTAGCGGCCTGGTGCAGTGCTTCATGCTGGGGACCGGGACGCCTGAGTTACCTGCCTGCTGAGTGAGCCCGATGACTAGCGACCGGGTGTCCTGCTACCATGCGGACCTGGTCGGAGATCCCACTCGTGGCTGAGCTCTCCTGTGCACCAGCGGCCTGCTGTAATACCGGCCTGGTGCAGTTCTTCCTGCTGGGCACCGGGCGCCTGAGCTACCTGTCTTCCGACCGAGCCCGACGTTCTAGCGGCCGAGGCGTTACAGGCCAGGTGTTACGGACCAGCTACAGCAGTGGCCTGCTGTTCTCCCGGCCTGCTGTTCCTCTGCTTCCACGTCGCGACAAGGTGCGGCGTGATGGCTGGTGCCCGACAGCGCAGCGACGTAGCCACAACGACCACCGTCACGGGCACCGCTACGACGACGCACACGGGCGAGCGGTGACGCATGAGTGCTAGGCACATATTTAAATAGAAGGACAAACGACTTCCGAACTCTAGTCCGCATACATGTAAATTGTCTTTATCGTGTTAGCGTGTGTATATAAAGTCTGTGTTCCGTGTAATAAGCTCCCGTCTGCCGTGTCATTATTAAAAGATCCTAGGCCCAACGGAAACAGCGAGTTTGTTTTCCATCACACATAGTAAGTAGGAAGGGCACTGTAAGGGCACTTTATATTTATTAATGCTAAGTATCCAGGTGTTACACCAATCAATCACATGGTCTAAGTCAGATTGAAGAGCATTACTGTCACCGTTAGTAATTATTTCAATATATCTCATGCAATCATCGCAAACAAGTGGATGTGAGGTGTCATCGAACAAGGTAGGTCGTTAATATAAATTAGGAAAGGTAGGGGCCCTAGTACTGATCCCTGAGGCACACCACAGTAAACCTCAGTCTATGATGAGTAATAATTATTCGCAGTAACAAATTGATCGTGGTTAGTAATAAAATACTCAATCCATTTCAGCAGGTTGCTGTCAAGCTTGAATAGCAGCAGCTTGTTGCAGACCTTGTCGAATGCTTTGAAAAAATCTAATAAAACACAGTCAGCACAGGAAGCAGGATATAAAATACAGTGTAATCTATGACTAAAAGATATTAGTTGGGTTTCGCAGGAGAACATCTGGTGAAAACCGTGTTGAGCTGAGGTGAAAAATAAGTGAAGAAAGCTGGCGAAGTTTGTAAATATCGCATGTCCAAGAAGTTTGCAACAGGCGCTGGTAAGCAAAATCGCGCGGTAATTCAGGGGCGAGTTTTTTGTTACCAGACTTATGCAACAGAACCACGTTCCCTATTTTCCATTGTGCAGGCAGAGTACAAGTATTGTTGGAAAATATTAGCAAGTATTACAGAACTGAATGCGTTAGTGCTTTTGAAAATTTTGCTATTAATACTATCAAAACCGGGGGCTGAGTTCAAAGTCAAATCATCAATGAGCTTAGAAACACCATAGGAATGAATAGTTATGGGATGCACAATGAGATAGTTGTAATGCTCTGTGTATGGTAGATGAGTGTTCGATGAAACGTAACAATAATTTGCAAACGATTCGTTAAGAGCGATCGCGCAAGCGTCACTTGGAATGACGCCACCTGACCCAATTTTCAAGGTGATAGAGCTATCACAAGCAGGGTTATTGACGCGCCATAAACTTGCGGACATCTGTTTTAAGCATTTCATGTAATGTACGGGAAAAAATGTATTTAGCATTTTTAGTGCAGTTAAGTACATTGAATTAGCAGCGTTATAGGCTGCCCAACGTATTTTACTCGCACATGCTTTACCTACGCGAGAGAGGCGCTTTTCTCTGGTAGATTGGGCGCTATAACGTAAAATGATTCCAAACTGTTTTGATTCCAATTTCTGTGCATCGCCGAACCACGCAACCTCCTCGCATCACACACGTGCCTAGGGCGGAGTCCCGCCGCGGATTGCGTGCGCTTGGCCTTCCCTCTCCCCAGCTGAGGAGAAGCAAGTGTTCGCTTAGCCGTGATGTCACTGATATGCTAGAAAGCTCTGAGCAGCCGGCGCGCCGACAGACGTGTCGCCTCTCTCGTCTAGTGAACACGCGTGCACCGCTATCATGGGGCAATCGAAGAAAGGCAAGGGCGCTATAACGTAAAATGATTCCAAACTGTTTTGATTCCAATTTCTGTGCATCGCCGAACCACGCAACCTCCTCGCATCACACACGTGCGTAGGGCGGAGTCCCGCCGCGGATTGCGTGCGCTTGGCCTTCCCTCTCCCCAGCTGAGGAGAAGCAAGTGTTCGCTTAGCCGTGATGTCACTGATATGCTAGAAAGCTCTGAGCAGCCGGCGCGCCGACAGACGTGTCGCCTCTCTCGTCTAGTGAACACGCGTGCACCGCTATCATGGGGCAATCGAAGAAAGGCAAGGGCGCTATAACGTAAAATGATTCCAAACTGTTTTGATTCCAATTTCTGTGCATCGCCGAACCACGCAACCTCCTCGCATCACACACGTGCGTAGGGCGGAGTCCCGCCGCGGATTGCGTGCGCTTGGCCTTCCCTCTCCCCAGCTGAGGAGAAGCAAGTGTTCGCTTAGCCGTGATGTCACTGATATGCTAGAAAGCTCTGAGCAGCCGGCGCGCCGACAGACGTGTCGCCTCTCTCGTCTAGTGAACACGCGTGCACCGCTATCATGGGGCAATCGAAGAAAGGCAAGGGCGCTATAACGTAAAATGATTCCAAACTGTTTTGATTCCAATTTCTGTGCATCGCCGAACCACGCAACCTCCTCGCATCACACACGTGCCTAGGGCGGAGTCCCGCCGCGGATTGCGTGCGCTTGGCCTTCCCTCTCCCCAGCTGAGGAGAAGCAAGTGTTCGCTTAGCCGTGATGTCACTGATATGCTAGAAAGCTCTGAGCAGCCGGCGCGCCGACAGACGTGTCGCCTCTCTCGTCTAGTGAACACGCGTGCACCGCTATCATGGGGCAATCGAAGAAAGGCAAGGGCGCTATAACGTAAAATGATTCCAAACTGTTTTGATTCCAATTTCTGTGCATCGCCGAACCACGCAACCTCCTCGCATCACACACGTGCGTAGGGCGGAGTCCCGCCGCGGATTGCGTGCGCTTGGCCTTCCCTCTCCCCAGCTGAGGAGAAGCAAGTGTTCGCTTAGCCGTGATGTCACTGATATGCTAGAAAGCTCTGAGCAGCCGGCGCGCCGACAGACGTGTCGCCTCTCTCGTCTAGTGAACACGCGTGCACCGCTATCATGGGGCAATCGAAGAAAGGCAAGGGCGCTATAACGTAAAATGATTCCAAACTGTTTGGATTCCAATTTCTGTGCATCGCCGAACCACGCAACCTGCCTCGCATCACACACGTGCGTAGGGCGGAGTCCCGCCGCGGATTGCGTGCGCTTGGCCTTCCCTCTCCCCAGCTGAGGAGAAGCAAGTGTTCGCTTAGCCGTGATGTCACTGATATGCTAGAAAGCTCTGAGCAGCCGGCGCGCCGACAGACGTGTCGCCTCTCTCGTCTAGTGAACACGCGTGCACCGCTATCATGGGGCAATCGAAGAAAGGCAAGGGCGCTATAACGTAAAATGATTCCAAACTGTTTGGATTCCAATTTCTGTGCATCGCCGAACCACGCAACCTGCTCGCATCACACACGTGCGTAGGGCGGAGTCCCGCCGCGGATTGCGTGCGCTTGGCCTTCCCTCTCCCCAGCTGAGGAGAAGCAAGTGTTCGCTTAGCCGTGATGTCACTGATATGCTAGAAAGCTCTGAGCAGCCGGCGCGCCGACAGACGTGTCGCCTCTCTCGTCTAGTGAACACGCGTGCACCGCTATCATGGGGCAATCGAAGAAAGGCAAGGGCGCTATAACGTAAAATGATTCCAAACTGTTTGGATTCCAATTTCTGTGCATCGCCGAACCACGCAACCTGCTCGCATCACACACGTGCGTAGGGCGGAGTCCCGCCGCGGATTGCGTGCGCTTGGCCTTCCCTCTCCCCAGCTGAGGAGAAGCAAGTGTTCGCTTAGCCGTGATGTCACTGATATGCTAGAAAGCTCTGAGCAGCCGGCGCGCCGACAGACGTGTCGCCTCTCTCGTCTAGTGAACACGCGTGCACCGCTATCATGGGGCAATCGAAGAAAGGCAAGGGCGCTATAACGTAAAATGATTCCAAACTGTTTGGATTCCAATTTCTGTGCATCGCCGAACCACGCAACCTGCTCGCATCACACACGTGCGTAGGGCGGAGTCCCGCCGCGGATTGCGTGCGCTTGGCCTTCCCTCTCCCCAGCTGAGGAGAAGCAAGTGTTCGCTTAGCCGTGATGTCACTGATATGCTAGAAAGCTCTGAGCAGCCGGCGCGCCGACAGACGTGTCGCCTCTCTCGTCTAGTGAACACGCGTGCACCGCTATCATGGGGCAATCGAAGAAAGGCAAGGGCGCTATAACGTAAAATGATTCCAAACTGTTTGGATTCCAATTTCTGTGCATCGCCGAACCACGCAACCTGCTCGCATCACACACGTGCGTAGGGCGGAGTCCCGCCGCGGATTGCGTGCGCTTGGCCTTCCCTCTCCCCAGCTGAGGAGAAGCAAGTGTTCGCTTAGCCGTGATGTCACTGATATGCTAGAAAGCTCTGAGCAGCCGGCGCGCCGACAGACGTGTCGCCTCTCTCGTCTAGTGAACACGCGTGCACCGCTATCATGGGGCAATCGAAGAAAGGCAAGGGCGCTATAACGTAAAATGATTCCAAACTGTTTGGATTCCAATTTCTGTGCATCGCCGAACCACGCAACCTGCTCGCATCACACACGTGCGTAGGGCGGAGTCCCGCCGCGGATTGCGTGCGCTTGGCCTTCCCTCTCCCCAGCTGAGGAGAAGCAAGTGTTCGCTTAGCCGTGATGTCACTGATATGCTAGAAAGCTCTGAGCAGCCGGCGCGCCGACAGACGTGTCGCCTCTCTCGTCTAGTGAACACGCGTGCACCGCTATCATGGGGCAATCGAAGAAAGGCAAGGGCGCTATAACGTAAAATGATTCCAAACTGTTTGGATTCCAATTTCTGTGCATCGCCGAACCACGCAACCTGCTCGCATCACACACGTGCGTAGGGCGGAGTCCCGCCGCGGATTGCGTGCGCTTGGCCTTCCCTCTCCCCAGCTGAGGAGAAGCAAGTGTTCGCTTAGCCGTGATGTCACTGATATGCTAGAAAGCTCTGAGCAGCCGGCGCGCCGACAGACGTGTCGCCTCTCTCGTCTAGTGAACACGCGTGCACCGCTATCATGGGGCAATCGAAGAAAGGCAAGGGCGCTATAACGTAAAATGATTCCAAACTGTTTGGATTCCAATTTCTGTGCATCGCCGAACCACGCAACCTGCTCGCATCACACACGTGCGTAGGGCGGAGTCCCGCCGCGGATTGCGTGCGCTTGGCCTTCCCTCTCCCCAGCTGAGGAGAAGCAAGTGTTCGCTTAGCCGTGATGTCACTGATATGCTAGAAAGCTCTGAGCAGCCGGCGCGCCGACAGACGTGTCGCCTCTCTCGTCTAGTGAACACGCGTGCACCGCTATCATGGGGCAATCGAAGAAAGGCAAGGGCGCTATAACGTAAAATGATTCCAAACTGTTTGGATTCCAATTTCTGTGCATCGCCGAACCACGCAACCTGCTCGCATCACACACGTGCGTAGGGCGGAGTCCCGCCGCGGATTGCGTGCGCTTGGCCTTCCCTCTCCCCAGCTGAGGAGAAGCAAGTGTTCGCTTAGCCGTGATGTCACTGATATGCTAGAAAGCTCTGAGCAGCCGGCGCGCCGACAGACGTGTCGCCTCTCTCGTCTAGTGAACACGCGTGCACCGCTATCATGGGGCAATCGAAGAAAGGCAAGGGCGCTATAACGTAAAATGATTCCAAACTGTTTGGATTCCAATTTCTGTGCATCGCCGAACCACGCAACCTGCTCGCATCACACACGTGCGTAGGGCGGAGTCCCGCCGCGGATTGCGTGCGCTTGGCCTTCCCTCTCCCCAGCTGAGGAGAAGCAAGTGTTCGCTTAGCCGTGATGTCACTGATATGCTAGAAAGCTCTGAGCAGCCGGCGCGCCGACAGACGTGTCGCCTCTCTCGTCTAGTGAACACGCGTGCACCGCTATCATGGGGCAATCGAAGAAAGGCAAGGGCGCTATAACGTAAAATGATTCCAAACTGTTTGGATTCCAATTTCTGTGCATCGCCGAACCACGCAACCTGCTCGCATCACACACGTGCGTAGGGCGGAGTCCCGCCGCGGATTGCGTGCGCTTGGCCTTCCCTCTCCCCAGCTGAGGAGAAGCAAGTGTTCGCTTAGCCGTGATGTCACTGATATGCTAGAAAGCTCTGAGCAGCCGGCGCGCCGACAGACGTGTCGCCTCTCTCGTCTAGTGAACACGCGTGCACCGCTATCATGGGGCAATCGAAGAAAGGCAAGGGCGCTATAACGTAAAATGATTCCAAACTGTTTGGATTCCAATTTCTGTGCATCGCCGAACCACGCAACCTGCTCGCATCACACACGTGCCTAGGGCGGAGTCCCGCCGCGGATTGCGTGCGCTTGGCCTTCCCTCTCCCCAGCTGAGGAGAAGCAAGTGTTCGCTTAGCCGTGATGTCACTGATATGCTAGAAAGCTCTGAGCAGCCGGCGCGCCGACAGACGTGTCGCCTCTCTCGTCTAGTGAACACGCGTGCACCGCTATCATGGGGCAATCGAAGAAAGGCAAGGGCGCTATAACGTAAAATGATTCCAAACTGTTTTGATTCCAATTTCTGTGCATCGCCGAACCACGCAACCTGCTCGCATCACACACGTGCGTAGGGCGGAGTCCCGCCGCGGATTGCGTGCGCTTGGCCTTCCCTCTCCCCAGCTGAGGAGAAGCAAGTGTTCGCTTAGCCGTGATGTCACTGATATGCTAGAAAGCTCTGAGCAGCCGGCGCGCCGACAGACGTGTCGCCTCTCTCGTCTAGTGAACACGCGTGCACCGCTATCATGGGGCAATCGAAGAAAGGCAAGGGCGCTATAACGTAAAATGATTCCAAACTGTTTGGATTCCAATTTCTGTGCATCGCCGAACCACGCAACCTGCTCGCATCACACACGTGCGTAGGGCGGAGTCCCGCCGCGGATTGCGTGCGCTTGGCCTTCCCTCTCCCCAGCTGAGGAGAAGCAAGTGTTCGCTTAGCCGTGATGTCACTGATATGCTAGAAAGCTCTGAGCAGCCGGCGCGCCGACAGACGTGTCGCCTCTCTCGTCTAGTGAACACGCGTGCACCGCTATCATGGGGCAATCGAAGAAAGGCAAGGGCGCTATAACGTAAAATGATTCCAAACTGTTTGGATTCCAATTTCTGTGCATCGCCGAACCACGCAACCTGCTCGCATCACACACGTGCGTAGGGCGGAGTCCCGCCGCGGATTGCGTGCGCTTGGCCTTCCCTCTCCCCAGCTGAGGAGAAGCAAGTGTTCGCTTAGCCGTGATGTCACTGATATGCTAGAAAGCTCTGAGCAGCCGGCGCGCCGACAGACGTGTCGCCTCTCTCGGATAGTGAACACGCGTGCACCGCTATCATGGGGCAATCGAAGAAAGGCAAGGGCGCTATAACGTAAAATGATTCCAAACTGTTTGGATTCCAATTTCTGTGCATCGCCGAACCACGCAACCTGCTCGCATCACACACGTGCGTAGGGCGGAGTCCCGCCGCGGATTGCGTGCGCTTGGCCTTCCCTCTCCCCAGCTGAGGAGAAGCAAGTGTTCGCTTAGCCGTGATGTCACTGATATGCTAGAAAGCTCTGAGCAGCCGGCGCGCCGACAGACATGTCGCCTCTTTCGTCTAGTGAACACGCGTGCACCGCTATCATGGTGCAATCGAAGAAAGGCAAGGGCGCTATAACCTAAAATGATTACAAACTGTTTTGATTCCAATTTCTGCAATCAGCCTCCACGACTGGTCAAAACATTTTCGGACCACTCGCAATTTCGCCTGTCTGTCACGCGACGTCACGAAAACCGCGATAGCTCCCCATCTGATATAACGTCTACACACTGATTATGCATGATTAAACCGCACAAAAGAAAAATAATCATGCCTGATTCGACGCCTTTTCACCATTAGCCCTCTGCTATTGGTCCAATGTTTTCTGGCTACGCCCACTTCGCCTGTCTGTCACGCGACCTCGCAAAACCCCGAAAACTCACCACGTCAAAGTGACGTGTACGCGAAAAAAATGCATTAATATGCCCAACAAAACTGAAAATTTTTCTGAATAGCCACAGACTGCCCCGTTCCGAAAGGAATAGACGATGGCTGCCCGCCGATCGCTCAGGCCCTAGCTACTCGCACCTGCCGGTGAGTATGTATTTATTTGCGCATGATAAACCTTTTTGCGTGGCAGTAAAACGTTATCGAGCCCTTTCGGCATGCATACGACATCGCTCTGCCAAATCTTCCTTGCTGAGGATCCGTTTTAGCGGCATTCTTATCCTTCCGTTGCACGCCGCCACGATTTTCGACCAGCCACCTCAAGCTAAGTAAGGCGAAGCGGACCTATCGGAGTAGCCGGCACCAACCTCTTCATGGGGCTATCTATTTTCACTGTGCTGGCTCGGCCCCATCGAAACCCTCTCGATTAGAGCGTGCTCCTCGCCTCTTGTCAGCCAATTAGATAAGAAAAACCGCTGAGTGTAGACAATGTTATTGGTTTTGAAAGCGAACAAAGTTGACCTCCTATAAACGAGGAGAGTGTTTGATTGGGTTGTTCAGACAACGCTGCGGGTCACCGCCCGATGCTTGCGTCGGTGGTTACGTAAATTTGACGTCAGGAGTTTGGAATCAAAACAGTTTAGAATCATTTTTTGTTATACGCCCAAGCGCTTCATACAGGGTGTTCATTTTAAAGTTTTACGAAATTTTTAGAAATCGCCTGTGGCATGTAGCATAATTCTTATCATTGAGCGGGGGTATTCGTTGAGGCGGACATTAGTAGCACAAGAAATCGAAATACATATTCAACTAACAGAAATTCACTAATTAAATTCTTAGTTAATTACTTTACAACACATATTTCAATTTACGAATTGTAGCCGGTCAGCTTGTCAGGCGTATCCACGTGGAATGAATTTACAGAAAGACACCAGTTTGGAGATATGCGCGATCAAACTCGCCGTAAAAATGCACTGTTGTTCCACTTACTTTTTTGCCAAAATGCTGTTTTATACATTGAAGCACAAAAGTAACTGGAACGCCCGTGTATTTCGTCCCACACTTTGGGAAATATTATCTCGAAACTGGTGTCATCCTGGAAGTTCACTTCAAGTGAATGCGTCTTGGAAACTCACTGACTACAATTTCTAAATTGCAATATGCATCGTAAAGTAATTAACTAAGAAGTTCATTAGTCAATTTTTGACTAATGTTAGTTGAAATGTGTTTCGATTTGTCGTGCTACTAATGTCCTCCTCTTCGAATAACCCAGCTCAACAATAAGAATCACCCAACCTGCCACAGGTGATTTTAAAAAATTCCGTAAAACTTAAAAATGAACACCCTGTGTAAGAGCTGTACCAAGGTGTTTGAGGATTATAAATGATGACGCGATTAGGAATACACTTTTGAAGCATACCTGGTCTACAAATATATCCCAGTTTAACTGTACCGAACGGTTATCAAAATCAGCGAAAAGGTTTGAATAAATGATGATACTTCATTGTTATGGCTTCCAAGTTGACCATCTTATAATCGCGTATAATTTTCTTATCTTTTGTCCTTTTGGGAGAGCAGACATTAATACCAAATATTAATAAGGACTCCAGGTAAGTACTGTGGGAACCCTAGAGTCCCATGGCCGTCGCACGCGCGCGCCAAGCAGGTTGGGAAGAAGGGAAAGCTTCATTCCGCGGGGAGCGCATGGGAATCGCAAGCGCTATCGCCACCGCGTTCCACGCGAAAACCCTCTGACATCACCCGACGCTCTTTGGTCACCACAGACCAGCAAGCGGCGAGTGTGGAAGTCTCCGCCGCCGCTCCCATTTTCCCGCACGTGGTTAGTCAACCGCGTTTTTGCCGTCACAATCGCCGCGGCCGCCCGTATCCCCAGCTAGTAAGTCCAAAGCCCTTCTTTACCTAGCGTATTATTCTCTTCGAGGTAACCCTCAGTGATGTTAACTATAGAAAGCTCGCCTGCTCGAAATGTTAGTTGCCATCGAAATAAATGCTTTCCGAGTATACACGTGGTTGTCGTCTTTGTTTCCTCGAGCTTGTACCGGACCGCGGTTGATGGGCGGGCGGGCGCAAAACGCGCGACGCGGTGGGCCGAGGAATATATAGCGCCGTTGGCATCCCCCTATATCCCGACAGTATGTTATGGACGAAGCTAGATCTGGACGATTAGTTAGGATTCAATCAAGGGTGTTTCCGATGGTGGGTGATTATCTGGTAGACTGAGTCACAAGTTTTGAAAATGAAAACAGGGCCGCGATTTTGTAGCGATGCCTTATGACTTATTTTAGAATAGTCTTATCATCCACCGCTCACGGCTGGCTGATCCCGTTGATAACGCGAGCGGACCGTCGCTCTGACCACTGACATAGCCCGATAAGCGCGAAAAGGCATTATTACTTTAAAGTCATCGCTACAAAATACCGGCCCAGGGAACCCAATTCACAGAAACCATTAGCCTTGGAGAAAACGGCTTTATGCTGGGTGGATGTGTATCAGTGTTGCGCAGTTACCACTCCGGAATTGGAAGGAGTCCGGAATCATTCCACATTTTCGCGACCCCGAAATGGAATGGGAATGGAATTAAGCGCCTTTCACCCGGAATGTAATGGGAATGCAATTACGTCTTTTTCCGAAAATAGAGCGCTTTTTCGGCTACGCGCTGTTTTTGTCACAATATGCCGAAGAACCAACCAGCCCACGTTCTAACATTAGTAAGTCAGAGCCTCTAATTTAACAATAACGCAGTATCTTTAAAATGGCTTGGCTGACGCACGGTAGATTTATAAGCAACGCGCCTACTACAATTCGGTCCTTGGCCGGTATTTTGTAGCGATGCCTTTAAAGTAATAATGCCTTTTCGCGCTTATCGCGCTTTGTCAGTGGTCAGAGCGACGGTCCGCTCACGATATCAACGTTGATAACGCGAGCGGACCGTCGCTCTGACCACTGACAAAGCGCGATAAGCGCGAAAAGGCATTACTTTAAAGGCATCGCTACAAAATACCGGCCCTTATAGACTGAGTAGCTCCGAAGTTTGTCGTGCCGCTGGTATCCGTCGAGCGGTACTACGGCGGCGGCGTACTCCCCCCCCCCCCCCCACCTGCCCCCTTACGCCATGTGATTTTTTTTTTACCTCGGCGGCGCCTTCGCCCCGACCGCCTGCTGTCACCCCCCTTCACTTCTTCGTTTTATTGCGATAGCAATTATATGGACACTCCAAGCGCATTTCTGCCATTGGCGTCGCCTTCGTCGTCGCCGTGAGGTTCCGTATGAAGTCCAATGGCAATAAAATCGTCGCCGCGCGCCGTACGCTGTGTGTGCGAGTGAAAGCGCACGAGGGTGAGCCGGCAATCGCGGCTCAGTGCAGCGCACGCGAGGGAGGAAGGCAGGCCTGAACGCGCGTTCTTCTTTCGCGCGCGAGGCACGGGGGCGAGGCGACGGAGAGGGAGGGGAGGTGCGTTCTGCTCCGTCGGCTGCTGCTCACAGCCCGGCCGCGCGGGCACCGCATCTTGAAAGCGATCTGTGATGTGGACGAAGTGCATGCGCCGACTGCCGGTAGCTTCGTATGCGCTGTGTTTTCGACGTTTAGTTCGCGTTGATGCGAGACGAGAGACAGCGCTAAGGTCAATTTGCCCGCGGTTGATGGCGCACTTTCTCACTCAGGCGTTTTCACAGCGAGTTTCCGTGGTCAAGCGATCGAGCGAGATGTGTTCATGTTTACCTGTGCACGCGTGACACCGTGCTTGTTTATTTAGTTAGTAAGCGAATGTTTACAACTTTATACAGCCCATTAAACTACTATCCTTGCTTCGTATAGCTCTCCGCTAATTTCCTATCGCAATCGATGCTTCGCCTGTCGGGCGAAACTGCGACATTTTTTTGCTTCTGTAGCCCTCGGCGACTCGGACGCATATTCGAAAAAGCGCTTCCCTAAGTTGTGATGCGTATTGGCGCTGGCGCGACGCTTGTGTTCACTGCAAGCTTTCGCATATCAGCTTGCGCGTCATCTCACCTCGTACCCCCCCCCCCCTCTCAGCCCTTCAGAAATGCTGTCCGCCCTGTCTAGACAACGAATGCCTTTGCCCGAAACTCTGTCGACAAAGGTATGCAGGTCAGCGCAGCACACAGTCGTACACGATGAACTGTGCGCCCTCTCCCTTCATACAGAGAGAAAGGAAGAATGAACTTTTCAAAGCATTGGTTCGTCAAGCCAGCCGAAGAAGGAGAGCCAAAGTAACTGCGGCCACGGCGGCGGCTCCTCGAGCCCCGACGCGACGATTCGCACCGAAGAAAACCCACGTTCGCTCTGTTCTAGGGAGCTGTGTTCTAGGGTGGAGGGAGGGGTTGAAGGGGGGGAGGTCCGGGTAGCACCACCGCCACGCCAGCGCCTGTTAGCGGCGAGAGAAACTCAATGGTTCATTTAGTAGTTCGCTCATACTGTGAATGCTAGACAATGCTTCGAAGCATCCCCCTCAGCTTTCTGTGCAACCCCCCCCCCCCCCAGCCTCCTTTCCAGCCTTCTATTGCAAATAAAAAACGCTTCCATAACGCACTGCCACACTGGCTCCTGCGCCCTCCAGGCACATTGGAAACATTTTTTTTAATTACCCGTGAAGAAAACACACAAGCTGCACGCTGCAAGCTTTGCTCCGAAAATATACATGCCGTAGTCGGAGTCTCATCTAAGTTGATTCGGCACTTAAAAAGAAAGCACGAACGTGAGTACACGCAACATGAGAGAGGCCTGGCAAGCCAGCCGAAGATAACGTCGGTCGTCATCGCTGGATGCAGCTCTGTGTCTGTTAATTGAAAGGCTGCTCTTGACGACGCTATAACATAAGGTCTTCTTGAACACTACTTTTGTCGGCATAAAAATACGCTACGTCGTCATTTTACCATTAACACATGTAAGCTTAAGCAACATTAAAACATCACAAGCCGTTAAAACATGCTGACCATTCCATTCCGGGAGAACTGCCTCTATGGGAATTTGTAGGGTGGCAGTACTGTACGAGATATGTCGCCAAGCTACTTTCCCTCGATCTCGTTAAGGTGTTTTGCGTATTTTTGCAGCTCTTAACTCGTCTGATGACATCAACTTTATGGTGCATGCACCGTTAACTCTATAAAACTATGAATATGCCTTTCCTGTGGTGAGGAATTACAAAAATGGAATTGAACTGCGTGATGCTTCCTGGATTGGGAATGGGCTAAGTTTTTTCATTCCGAGGAATTGAAAGGAATGGAATTGTGGCAAGTTCTAATTCCCCGGAATGGAATTGGAATGAAATGGGGACGCCCATTCCGCAACACTGATGTGTATTACATATTAGGAAAATTATATCGCCGACTAAGTATAATGGTGCAGTGGGAAAACGCGAAAAAAATTACATCAATAGCATCGTGTCACTCTCCAAGGAAAGTGGCAGATGACGAAGGTGAGCGCTAGCAAACGCCGAGGATTATCTTTGCGTGACTGAGAGTTATGCAAGTTTCAAGTTCAAGTTCAACGTGGTTTCAAGTTCAGTGTTAATATCTATATAAAATGATGGGATATTTTTAGAAATTGCGACAAAGACGCCTCCTCCTCGACGTGCAGTTCGGTCAAATTTACCCACTCCCCATTCTTCTTGCCCCGTTTCCGTTGCAGCCCGATCGGCAGAAGATGTCGACGCTGTCGATGCTCACCTGCAGCTCCGACAGCATAGAAAGCTTGCTCTACAAGCGCTTCTGCCTGAAGGCCCGAAGGCCCCCTCCCCTCCCTCCTGGGCTTCCACGCCGGGAACGCGTGGCACTCCGCCGTCTACGCACCGGCAGGGCAGTCACGCCTGCGTTCAAAGCCCAATACATCGACAAGTAGCTTCACCCCACCTGTGGAACTTGCACCACGGGTGCCCCAGCCACAGCACACCACTTGATATTTACATGTCCTGGCCTATCCTCACTGCGAAGAATCTGCCTTGCTGGGCTGCAGAGCTCACTCGTCACACTCAATGACTGGGTCCTTCCAAGAGGGACCCCTCAACACCGCAAAGCTATATATGACAGCTTGCTTATCTACCTTATAAGAAGCAAAACCATTGACCTAATCTAGGCACCTCACCGGAAAAACCACTGGGGTTGCCTTTTCATACATGTACAATTTTCTATTTTTTATAATTTAATGAACGTCTTTCACTCTCTCTGTCAAGGCCATAATTTTGGCATCGCGGGTGTCGATTGACGAAGATAAAGAATTTAATTTATTCACAAAACTTCTTATCTTGGTTCCACCAAGACTTGTTATCTAATACAGCCTTGAAAGGATGTTGTTAGCCAGTTTATTGTTACACGCTGTCCCCCTGTCTCTGCTTGCCTTCTTTTCTCTTTGACAACAGACTGACGATAGGGAAGTACTCGTGGATCAAAAGCCTATTGCGTAAGTGCTCCATATCAACTTCGATGTACTATCGACCAAAAAAGTTTAAGGACCACGGGATCTCAGAAAACGATGAATATCCGAGCAGCCATTAAAAGTAGCCAGTAAAACCGCACATCACAATGTTGCTCGCATATACCACTAGAGGCTGGAAGTGAGAGTATCAGGCTGCGTTTTGAGGCTGCGGAGATATTCAGCTTTTTGTCAGATCCCTTGGTCCGTAAACTTTTCTTGGTCGATAATACATACGTTGCTCGGGAGCTTCGGTACTTACCTTACGTCTCAGCGTTAACGACCGACATGTGTTACGCAAGGGGCATTAACAACGAAGCGATTGACTCCCTTTCCCTCATAAACACCTCCGTACGCCGTCAATTAGGAGAAATAAAAGCAGCAGTGCAGCTTGACGACACCGAGCTTGAAGCCTCAGTGTGTGCCTCACGCATGTGGGACCGGCTCACTGTGCTGCTACTCATCGGTCTCCCTACCTCTCCCTATACTCCCGGTGCCTATCAATTCTCCGGGTTCGGTTCTATGCATGATAACTGCTATCACTGAATACGAGGTTCGCAATACCTCATCACGGAGCGTTACGTCTGACCCTGCAGGGACAGATATTCTTTTACAATATTATCATCAGAGGATCCAAATTTCTGTGTCGTGCCACTATGCCAGAGTGATGGGCCACACTAAGTCCCCACTTCAGCCTTTCCTGCAACCAGGCCTACGTTTTGATCACGTGCAAGTCGTTGAACTCCTTCCACTGTCGCACGGCTGCAGATATCTCCTAACGACAGGGAATAGCACCTGGGTTCACGCTTCGCTTGTCCTGGGACCATGACATCGACAATGAACAAGAATTTCAGTCTGCCTTATTCAAGCCGCTGGCTTATAGCCTCAGCACCAAACACTTCATGCCACTCCATGGGTTATAATTCAACTTCGAAAGTCATGTTTAAGAGGTAGTGAGATGTAGGGTTACTGTCCAGGTTCAAGACAAATAGTGAGGGCGATGTCTGGTAGTGGTCAAGACGAGCAGGTCATTCATTAGCTGGGACGATGGCCGGGCCGATCGCTTGTCTAAGGTTCTGCTTTGTCTGCGAGCCGTCTATCGCGAAGAGCTTTGATGCGTGGCGGGCTGAACATTTATTCGTTCCTCCCATGCGACTTCCTGCTACTTCTTTGCCTCCATGAATTTGCCACCTCAGCCTGGACAGATGGGTATGCCTGCCAAGGCCTCCTTAGGACGATCATGGAGGCGCTAAAATCGGCCAGGGCTGAAGGCAAGAAGAATAAAAAGAATTTAAAAAATGCACATTTCTTATGTGCGATCACAACTTATTTCCTATAAAGCGTGAAGAAAGACCTTTTTCCTATAAACTTATTTCCTATAAAGCGTGAAGAAAGACCTGTGTGGGTGCAACACAAATATTTACTGGCATATGACATTAAATATTTCCAAGTGTTATCATGTCCGGTTTTGTAGAAAGCGGGAAACCATAGGAAACTACTACTATTTAAATGGTCAACAAATAGCAATAACCGAGGAAGCGAAATACCTAGGCGTTATATTTTCATCGAACTTAACTTGGAACAGTCATATAAACTACGTAACCATAAAAGCTAGCCGCGTACTTAACTTTTTGAGAAGAAACTTCAGGAAAGCATCGTATCAGGTCAAAGAGGTCTTATACTTTTCTAATGTTCGCCCTATCTTGGAATATGCTGCTGTAGTGTGGGACTCTGAGTCAGTAACTCTTGCTAATAAGTTAGAAGCTATCCAAAATATTGCAGCGCGGTTTGTAACTAACTCGTATCAGTTCAACAGTAGCGTCACCGCCCTGAAAAACATGCTCAATTGGGACACGCTTGACATCCGCCGTACCATATCTAGGTGTTTACTATTAAATCAAATTGATCGAAATAATTCCGCCATCAATCGCCGCGTTTTCCTAAAACCACCTATCTACGTGTCACAAAGACGTGATCATAACAGAAAAATTCGCGAAATTCCTTGCCGTACAAAAGTATTTCAGTCGTCTTTCTTTCCTCGCACCATCAAACAATGGAACAGACTGCCTCATGCTGTGGTGTCGACAAATGACAAAGATTTTGTGCATGATTTAAGACGGCATATTTGTGATAACGCGTAGCGCTTATCCTGACTTAAAGAAACTACGTTCTTGGTGTGCTTGCTTTTATTGCGATAGCAATTATATGGACACTCAAAAGCAGATTTCTGCCGTCGGCGTCGCCGTCGCCGTCGCCGTCGCCGTGAGGTTCCGTATGACGTCATTTGGAGAAGAAATCGTCGCCGCGCGCCGAACGCTGTATGTGCGAGTGAAAGGGCGCGAGGGGCGCGTCTTTCACGGGGAGTGAACGCACGGCAGAGAACAAACGCGCGTTCTGCGCCGTGCTCGCTTAAGGGCTGCAGAAGTAGGCGTCTCTGTTCTCCTTCACAATCACCATGTATGTAGAGCAAACGCGCCTTCTTCCAACGAGCGAGAGGCCGTGGGGGAGGGGGAGGGAAGGGAGGCGACGTTTAGCTGCGGCACGCAGTGCCTATTTATATCAGAGGCTCCGGCAACAGTCACCAACGCCGCACGCATTTTGAGCGAACGCGGGCAAAACGCCGATGGCGTCGACAACAGTTCTGCGTGTTGTTGCTACCAAAGCCGCTCACCTTACTTCCTATGACATTGCTGTGTTGCTATCGCATTCATTGCTTCGCCCTTAGGGCGAAACTGTGACATTTTTTGTTTTCCTTGCTCTTGATATGTTTCTTGGTGTGCTCACCTTGCAACCATTATCCCCGTTTCCCCTCCTCTGTAACATCCCCCCCTACATCAATGCCTTCGGGCGATTTGTAGTATTATAATAAATTTCAAACATTGGCCGCATATCTGCTTGCTTCCCTGCAAATGACGTCGAAAGACGAGAGTTTTCTGCCACCCCTGATACGTAACACCCCCTCTTCTCCCCCCTACCACCCCTCACGCTCTTCCCCTCCCCTCTCACTCCTCTCATGCTGGATGCAATGGAGGTTTTGCTGAATTGAATTCAAATTTCCCGCGTTCGCCTTGCTCTCGCCCCATCTGTTGGGACCTTTTATTACTGTTGGCTTAAAGCCAGCTACAAAGCCCCCACTTCAGTCGGCTTGTTCCTAACGCGTAGCGTCTCCTTGACGCCATTTCTAACGCGTTGATTTTTCATTGACTAACCTAAAAACCAGTCCAATGTGTATTCTTAATTAAATGAAAGCTGCGGATCACGATTAGGTACATATATTTTGCCTCAAATAGGCCAGAGGTTTCCTTTGCGCTGTATAATGTTGACCTGTATGACCCCGTGCCACCACATGCTAGTAGCTCGGTTGGTTTTGGCCGGATGGTTTAATCGGTTTTGGCCGGGCCGTTCAATCGAGTGACAGACAGACAGACAAAGTTTTTCGTGTTTAGGTAGCCCAAGGATGAGTATAGTCTTTAAAATTGTGGTCCGTGGCGTGCGCGCGATCACGTTACGGCGGACAGGTGATTTCGCGCATACAGCAAATTGTCCATCTTTTCTTTGCCCGTCGTCCCTGCAGATTCTATGCTATGTTGTACCAATGCTTTAAGTGATTAAAACGCTGAAATAGACCACAGATACTCTATTGTGAACACTTTCCGAGATGCAGACTTCTGCATTTGCGTGTAATTTACTGTGGAATGATTTCGCGAACATTCTTCACATTCGTCATGCGTGAGTCGACTTGCAGGGCAACGTCAAAAAACATAGATCTGACCCGCTTGTTGTACCCTGCCACACAATTACTGCTTATAAGCAGTAGTTTTCTGGCAGCGTACAACAAGCGGGTATGCTGCCATTACTGCCTATACTGCTGTTTGTGCCAGTACCTACCTATGGGTTGAAACTTCGATAGGATATCATGGGAACATGGGAAGAAGCTAAGGACGGGCAAATGAAGATCAAAAGAAAAATTTTGTATCTTTAAATGCCAAGAAGATGGTTGTATGGATTAGAGATCTAACAGGGGGTAGCTGGTATTTTAGTTGAGATAGTGAAGAGGAAGTGAGTGAAGTTGGTATGATCCTGTAATTCGCAGAGCAGATAAACGGTGGTCTTTTCGTGTAATAGCCTTAGTACTAAAGTAATGGAAATGGAGTCGAGGACGACATGGGATTAGGTGCTGTGATGAGAATAGAAAATTTGCGGGGACATATGATTGAGTCGGCTGACGCACGACAGGGGTAATTGGAGGTCGCATGGGAGAGGCCGTTGGCCTGCGGTGGATATGAAATAGGCTGCTGCTGCTCCTGCTTTAACTGCATCTACTGCTGCCACTGCCGCCACCAACGAGCATTATTGGCCGCGTTTACATGAATGGGACAGTAGCGTATCGCATTTCCTAGTGCATCATGGATAGGTCATGCGACAGCGTTTAAATGCGGTGCATCACCCTTCATCCGAAACAAGCCGGAACCTGTTTCCGGTGAGAACCTGTTACCACGATTTGATTATGAGGCACGCCGTAGTGGCTGACTCCGGATAAATTTTGACCACCTGGGGTCACATAACGCGCACCCAATTCACAGTACACGAGCGTTTATGCACTCTGCTCCCATCGTTGTGCGGCCGTCGCAGCAGGGATCGAACCCGTGACCTCAAGCTCAGCCGTGCGATGCCACAGTCACTCTGCTACCAAGGCGGGTTGCTTACACGATGAATTATCGCATGAAGGTATGTTTCATCTGTCTGTATGAATATAATTGAATTTGTAGCGCCCACCGACGCCGCAGCGCGGAGCGCTTTGTTCGGCGCTCTCAGCCGGTGCCTTAGCGCCGGCTATCAAAGAAAGAGAAAATAAAAGAAGCGCAGCGCGTGCTCGAAGCGCAAGCTCGGCACGCGCCGTGGCGTTCCAAAAGCCAGCCACGCTGCTCGTCGCAGCCCCGTCGCTCGGCTCGCCGCCTTCGCCCTTCTGAGTAGGGACGACGGCACGGCTCGTACAGCCGCCGGCACGTCCCTTCTACATTGGTGACCCGGGAGAACGCGCGTTCCACCGAGCGACTCGCTGCCATGGCTCACTGGCCGGAGCCGCAGTTCGACCCACCACTGCCGCCGTTCTCGTCCAGCTACGTCGGCGCATGGTTCGCTCAGTTCGAGGCGGCTCTGGAGCTTAACCACATCTGGATCCAGGAGTTCAAGCACGCGGTACTCCTCGACGTCCTGCCGCTTGCTCTCCAGCTCCACCTCGGCGTTCCATCGCCTGGCGCGCGCCCATACGACGAACTGCGGCAGCGCGTGCTCGAATTCTTCGGCGCTGCTTACCACCCACTTCCAGTGGCTGACCGCACGGTGCGCGAATCGCTGGCTGCGTTCCCACCGCCAGCGCTACCCGCATCTCAACCTGTGCCCGGAAGCCACCACCAGGCAAGCCTTCCTCCCTCGACTTGCCCCGACACCGTCTTGGCGACAACCCGATGCGCTACCGCACTGTCCCCGGCCTCCGGCTCTCTCCAGGGGTCTCTTACGTACGAGTACGCGCATAATCGCGTCACCAAGGGTATCGTCACGACCATGACACCGGCCACGTCTTCGCCTTTCTCGCCCCCAACGATGGCAGGCGACAGTGGAGACATCGCCGACCCAACGCCGGCTACCGTGCCCCACGCCATCGGGTCTGTCTCCGTCATTGCTCCTCCAACGACGACACCCGACCCGTCCACGCGGTCCGCTGAGCCAGTCTCCGAGGCGGCGCGCGAGCTCGGCACCGCACCGATCCCACTGCCTACGACTCTGCCGGCTAACGCCACCGCGGACGTGGGTCACGACGACCTTCTGCGACCCCCGCTGCATCCCACGTCAGGCGTCCTCAACGAACCACCGGACGCTCATGCAGGCCCTGACCCCACTTTTTCCGGCCGGTCCGTGGCTTCCTCGCGATGCACCCCATCGCCGGACGCGTCGGAACGTTGTCGCCTCCCGACAGGTTGTGCCACCTCCACATGCAATGCAAGCGTCGTGGCCCGTCCAGGGCTTCGACTGCATCGCTCGTGCGCGCACCCTACACGCCATGCAGCGGTGCGGTCCGTCATACGCCACCGGCAACGCTCGCACTGGTACCGTCGACGCGCCATTCGCCTGAAAGGCCTACCAGTTCCTCCTTCCTCAAGACGCATGTGCAGATTCTATCGCCGGCTGGACGCGCCCCTCCCAACAGCGTCCGTTCAGCGAGTGCCTCGTCCGTTGCGGAGCTCCCAGTGCCGCCCGCCTGAGCTCTGCGCAGCAACTCGATGCCCTTAACGTTGACGACTCGGACTGGCCATGGACACTTTTCAATCAGGACTCAACTGGCTCGCCATTTCGACGTTCCGCCTGGGCGGGGGGCCCTGTAGCGCCCACCGACGCCGCAGCGCGGAGCGCTTTGTTCGGCGCTCTCAGCCGGTGCCTTAGCGCCGGCTATCAAAGAAAGAGAAAATAAAAGAAGCGCAGCGCGTGCTCGAAGCGCAAGCTCGGCACGCGCAGTGGCGTTCCAAAAGCCAGCCACGCTGCTCGTCGCAGCCCCGTCGCTCGGCTCGCCGCCTTCGCCCTTCTGACCAGGGACGACGGCACGGCTCGTACAGCCGCCGTCACGTCCCTCTCAAATTTATTACAGACTAACTATATGACGAACACATACGTTGCGGCAGACAGACCACATGGGATTATTGACAGACCGCAACAGTCACCAAAATTTTGTCGCGGCGTGGCATATAGTAAAGCGCAAACTAAAGCGCACTTTCATCTTGCCAGTTGCCCATGTGTTTTTTCTTGCGTGAATTGAACTACTGTACCTTACGATGCACACCTTAATTGCAGCTCTGTGTGAGCAAATCAACCCGGGGAATGGTGAATCGTGATCTGTTTGGCTCATTTCAATTGTATACTTCAACGTTACCGACTTTGAGAGCTGCAACTTTGTTACTGCTCCCCTTATCGTCATTTCGCTCCGTTCGGATATGCTTCGTCCGAAGGCACTGATATCAGCGTTCCATCCTCTATCTTGAAATGCCACCTATCGAGCTATGGAAGGCACGAATAGTGGCAAAGACGATGTTCATTGATATATAGAACTACGAACTCGCATTTTTCAATTATGAACGAATTATTATTTCCACCACAGAATGCACGTTTCACAAACTGTGAAGCCCGCCTGCAAATTATCCCTCATGACCGTACGACGACCTGCGTTCGGCAACCCTTGCTAAACGAAAAGTGCAGTGGTCGCCGTGCACAACGAGTCTATAGGTTGCCGCACGTAGAATTTCTGCTCGTGCAGTCGTCGCACAATCCCCTGCATTTCTTTGGTTAAACACCGGGAAGCATGAGTGCAAAATCTTGCGTTCGCATCAAGTTCATTCCGGCGCGTATATTGGAGTGAGTTATTGACGGGCGGCCGAACGCAGCTCGTGGCTTTGCGCTTACTGACGTCCCTGAGCGACGTGACCGCAATCTGGGAACGCGCCAGCGTGCGGTTCCTCTGCTATCGCAAACCGCTGTTCGGTGCTGGGGGAGGCCGATCCCGCTGACCCTTTGGCACAGTGGTGAACAAAAAGAGATTGACAAAAAATGCAGGAGCCGCTGCAGTCCAAGAACGGCCGTCGAATGCGCGCGCGGCGACGGTCGTGCGCGTAAATTACGCCGCAGAGCCCGGCCAGGCGTGGGCCGTGCTCGCGGTTGCCGATTCGCTACGCAGCTGTTGTGTCCGTTGTGCGGTTTCGCAAGAGTGGTTGGACTCAGCAGCAGCTCCAATCACCGCCGTCACGAATCTGCGCTTTCATGCGGCACGCCTCATCTTCCGGAGGCTCGCCGCAGCACGGAAACCTCGCACTGCCGACTGAGAGCGACTCGCGCGCGCAGAATACCTACACCGCCACGTCTCGCAGCAGGCTTCGCCTCTCTCGCGGGCAACCTCCCTTACCCACCTTCGGGTGCTCAGACTGCCCAACGGGATCGGGCCAGAATGTGTACCGAGTCAAGGTGCGGCTGCTGGTGTGCCGAGCGCGGAGCTCGTGCATATTTTCCAGCCATCCCAGCTCTCGTTGTATTCTAAGCTTCCTTTAATCTGAAATGAATGGCGCAATGCGTATTGGCGTGGACAAGTATTGGCATTTGTAGCACGAACGCGTCACCGACAGTATGCTAGAAAAATAAACTGATTTTGTTTTTGTTTTACCCTGCCGGTGATTCGCTGTTACATATATAGGGACTACTACTAGGATGCGCAAACGTGTACTATAGTGTAATTGTGCCTATGTATGTGCCCCAAATTAGAACCCTGTTAGGAGGAAGAAGATTGATTTTATTTAACTATACTACCTGTATTACCAAAGGCAGTCGTACATTAGATGTTTCCGCGTAAAAAAATAAAAACAAAATTAATGCCAAAAACTCATCTAATTTGCTGTGATTGAAATAGCAAATAACTTTTGCGGATTGGCTCCTCTGAATAAAACGAGAGAGCCGTTTTTTTTTTTTCAAGAGCAGCAGCGCACTTGTCCGAAGGTTGGAACCTCTTGGAACGGTGCAACGCTTTTATAGCGATACTGAGCTGCCCAGACCCTCCCAAATGGTCTTTGTTGCGGTGTCGACCGGCGCTTTCCAAGCTCACCGATGCTCTCTTGTGGTTAGAAAAGGCTGTGGCGATGCCGCTACGTGCGTTCGTTGCAAACTAACAAATCAGCTCGCGGAAACGGCCATATTTCGTAGTTGTAGAGGTAAATTTGTTGTAGAGATCTTCGCTGGTGGCGTTCACAATACACATGATAGGTAAGAATTTGGCCGGGACTTACGAAGTCCTTCGTTGTGCACGTCCTTTCGTTGTAGAGGTGTTCGTTCTAGATGGGTTCAACTGCATGTTGTGTTGTCTGAAATGTTATTGTTTAATTTCAAAGTAACACAAAGCGAAATTGGCAATCTGCAATTAGACGACCACTGCACTACGGTACGAAATATTAGCCGCGAATCTTGCCCGCCAGACACATTAGGGAAAGTTCACTGCTTACAAGAGCGGTCTCGGACATAGCCCGGGCAGTTACTCAAACTTGCAGTACGACTAAAGTAAGTTTAAAAGCATGCTGGCGTCCTTTCGAAGCTCGAGCCAACGTCACCGTGAGCGTAAGGAATTCGCGTACTTAATAAAGCAGACGTCTGCTTTATCTCTGCACAACAGGCACGTTCGAACTCGACGATCTCGTGAGGGCGCGCTGGGGAAATGATCACCGCCGTTCGTGCTCATTCGGCATTCTCGCCTGGAAACATAAGACGCAGCTAGCTGACAGGTACGAAAGAAATCGCTGTCGAGGCATCTGTCGCATCGCCTAAGCCACGGTCCTACAGCCCCGGCGTTAGTCAAGCTCTGCTAAAAAGCTGCATCCCCGGTAGCCTTTCACGTGACTCTCCCTACCCCCTCTTTCGACTTGAACACATACGTCGCATTACAGGGATTAGCCTGCGTAACAAAGCGGAAGCAGTGACTACAAGTCACGTTGAAGTGCCGTGCACAGCTCGTGACGAAAACCCCAACTGCACCATGTCGTTTGATTGGAACGTAAGGCCGAAGTCACAAAACGTTTCGTTCGTCAGTGCTCTTTTCCCCTAGTCGGTCCCCATTGCTTATATATATATATATATATATATATATTGCTAGGGCATGAGCCGGGTAAGGAGAAGAGGAGGAAGACGTTAGCTGTTGCAGCCTATGGACGCCATCTTTACTTCACCATCAACCTCGTCCTTTATATAAAGCCAGTTCAACCTTAACCGTAACAGCTTTGTGGTGGAGGTGATGAAAAGTAGGCAGCGGAATGTAGACAATCGATGACATCATCAATTCTAGGAAGCAGACACACATCCTTTTTGGTGACTGTGTTCAGTTTCCTGTAATCAACGCCAGAACCACCACAATCCATCCTTCTTTACTAAGATTACAGGTGCTGCCCACGGACAAGAGGGTCTCTCGAACAATACTTTTCTGTAGCATGTCTTTCACCTGTTCAGCGATAACTGTCCTCTCTGTTGAAGAAATGCGGTAAGGCTTTTTGCCGAATGGGGTGCGTTGATCCGGTGGCAATTCTGCGGTGAGCACGAGTACGCGGGAGTGAAGCCTGCTTGTCGCCTAGTGTGAAATTGAACACAAAAAGATGTGCCCGATAAACTTGTGCGAGAGCGTGGCGCTCATGTGAGGACAGCGCCTTGTTGATCATCCGTAGGATCTCCTCTTCAGAAGTGCATCCTCTCCAGAACTGTAATGGAGCTGTAAGTAATCGCGTCGAATTCAGCGAGCTTCATATCACGCGGGTGAACAGCAGGGACGCAAGAGCAATTGAAAGCACACAAATTTGAGGCGCCATTCACTACTCTCACGAGAGAGCGTGGCACAAGTGCATCTTTCTATGCGCAGCTCGATGTAATGGCTGGACTTGCGCGTCAAACAATGAAAGGTCGGCAGCTGCGATATTGACAGGGACACGTGACAGCGACCAAGGCGGTAGCAGCAAATCGTTCGAAACAACACAGTAGTTTTTCTCTGGCAAAGATGTGTCGGCAAGGGAGGCGAGAAGCGCGCTATTCAAAGTAATTTCGCCTGTGCCACAGTTAACGGAAGCACCACAATCCTGAAGAAAGTCAATCCCGAGAATCACATCATCAGTGCACTGCGGTAGTACGAGAAATTTTGTTTTAAGATCTTCTTCTCCGAATAAAACACTTGCAACACAAATACCAAGGGGAATAAGGCACTTTCCACTGACACCACGAAACGTCACGCCATCATTCCGCGGGTACATAACTTTCCGACCCAGCCTTTCTTTGAAAGTCACACTCATGACAGAAACGGTAGCACCAGTATCGACTAATGCTGCTGCAGGTATACTATCAAATTAACACACGCACTTTGTTCTTCACCATCATAATAAGCAGAGGAGTATTTCGCAGAGACGCAGACTGTCCGTCTACCTTATCTTCATCGGCCGCGCCGGCTAGTTTCCCGACGGCGGTGGTGACGTAGCACGTCGCCGTGGTGACGGTGAACGGCGTTGGCGACTAGTTGTGGGCGTCAGGCTGCGGTCTGAAGCTGGCGAGCCACTCCTTCTACTATATTGACGGAAGGTATTTCGGGGTGGCGCGCCTGTGGTGTTTGCGGTAAAGTCCCTATATAAGAAAAGTACCGCCATCCTTTGATAAACGCCGCTTCTCTCTCCCCTGTATCTCCGATTGGACGATGATAGCGCGCGCTTTTCACTTCTTTGTATTTTCTTTTTTTCCGCCTCAGATCCATGCTGAAAGTCCTCTGCGCAGCCGCAGTCGCCGGCGGCGGTGCGCGCCCGGCCTGAAAGCTTCAACGTGGACTTTCTAGGTGCGCCACCGTCGACTTGGCTTTCGCAAGCAAAAAGTAAAGAAAAAAGCAAGCGCTTTAGGAGAGGAGGCGGCGGAGGAAAGAGTACATGGCGGTACTTTTCTTATATAGGGACTTTAGTTTGCAGTACCAGGGTCTGTCGGCCAGTGGTCGTCATAACTGTCAGGTTCAAAATTAGGCCAAGCTGGTGGTGGGCCATATGTTGTCTGTCGGCGCCGGCGACAAAAACGAGCAATGTGTGCTGAGGCGCCACAGCTGTAACACATTGGCGATGCGCGACCGACGTTGTAAGCCGCGGGTCAAACCTGGGACGCTGCGAATAAGAAACGTGATCTTCCGAATGCTGATTCGTGGTGGTAGCTTGACGAGTGCGTTGACCGTGCGTCATGTCGTCGGGAAAGGAACGTCGGTTCTGTCACAGCTGATCGACTCGACAGTCTGCAATGCCTGGCATGGCACACAATGCAGACACAGCAGATGCATGTTCTTGAGGTTTGTTGGAAGCACAACCAAGCTATTCGACATCCGCCCCTTTGGTGTGCCGTTCAAGTTCTTCGCGGATAATTTTCCTTATAGTTACCGCAAGGTCAAATTGAAAACTGTAGTTGTCGTTGTCGTCAACGCTTGCCACCGTTGTGACGTTTGCTAACCTCGCGAACTTTCGCGTGATAGGGCGCAGCTTCAAGGCCTCAAATGTGCGGTAATGCTTGATGAGGTCGGCGACCGAGGCGAGACTCTCCTTTCCGATTAAATAACTGTAAACATCCTCGGCTATGCCTTTGAGAAGGTGTCCAACTTTGTCCTCTTCGGACATTTTAGGATTGACCATTTTGCAAAGCTTCAGGATCGCCTCTATGTACGTATAGTACAGGCCTCACCTGGGACTTGAGCACGCTGAAGCAATGTCTGCTCCGCCCGCTTCCTTTTCGTGGTGGAATCGCCAATGCACTCTGTGAGGTCAGTAACGAAGCTGTCCCACGTTGTGAAGGTATCTCCATGGTTCTCGAACCACACTAGCGCAGTGTCTGTGAGGAACAGAAGAACACTGTCAAGCTGAGCCGTGGAGTTCCAGCCGTTGTACTTGCTCACACGCTTGTAGTGGGTGAGCCATTCCTCCACGTCCTCACCGAATTTTCCCGAGAAAGGGCAGGGCTCCATCTGATGCATCCAGGCGCCGGTTTTTCGCACTGGAGCAGCCAAAGAAGGCTGCTGGTCGCCGCTGTGGGACATCGCGATCCCCAGTGGTGTCGGAGGCAGTCGAGCGAGGCGTCGGCTTCGGCGTGGAACTTGCTGCAGCAGCTCTGTCGTCTTGGTCGAAGTACCCAGTACTTCCACCATATATTTCCATATATTTTCTTTTTCAGAGTTGGCTAGAATTTGCTCTTAAAATGACTTTTTCTGAGTGCGGCCCCTGATGATAAACGTTATGTGGTGGGAATGGGGTTTGCTTGTGCATGATGAGCCCATGGAGCGCACGTTGGAAAGTTATATTGTATGGTTTGGACTAAACATTGTCTAGGCGCTAACTTGTTGCCCTCAGAACTTTTGAAGAAGAGCATGCGTCCTGAAAAGACTAAAATTACTGTGAAGTGATAGCGCCTGTTTTTCGCTCCAAACCAAGCGACAATCAGACAGGTATGCGCGTGTGATGGCATGCTCTCTCAATTAAGTACAGTTAGCTTCTTGTGCTCAACGCGCGCACACGACAATAACGTTGGCATCAGAGGCGGACATGACGCAGGCCCCGTATTGACCAGAAATCTCTTACGCTAGAACTGTTCGTAAGAGGATATGTCAGCCAATCATGGTGTTGTGCATTTTACTAGAGATGGCGGCTGACTAATGACAAACGGCACTTACGGACGAAAAGCTTTGTGAATTTGGCCCCCAGAAACTTAAATTTCGAGGTCTCGCAGAAGGCAACTGCAATCTTTCTTTACTAAGCGGCTCATTAAGCACTGCACTTAGGCTTAAGATGCGAACTAATAATTACGAATAATTGGCACGATTTTGGCACATGGTACGCATGAGTTCTTTTTAGTTACAACGCTACAGAGTGAAAAAAAAAGAGTTCAAAGGGTTCAACGCTACAAAGTCAGAAAAGAGTTCAAAAACTGCCCGTTTGTTTTTTGTTTTTTGTTTTTGTTTTTGTTTTTTGAAAATCTTTGCTTCACCGCATGTTTTTTCCTCATCGTTAGAAAAAGCAGACCATCTCGCAGAGCTCGGAGAGTGAGAGGGAGTGCACCTGCGCACACTTCGACAGACCTGGGCGCACCATGGCAACGACCAATACCCTCCCCCCCCATACGCATAGCTCTTATCAGGCGTAGATCATGCGAGCCCGGTTGAGCCGCGCCAGAAATTCCTTTAATTGCCAGGAAAAACTGTCATGGTAATGTAATCTATTCGAAAACTTCAGTGTTGGCTTCTTTTTTCTTTCCCAGTTCACAGGCAGCTTTCTCGTTAAAGAAAGTTGCAGTTTCGCCCGAAAGGCGAAGCATTGCAACGTACCAGACAACTACACAAATTAAGGTTCGTACTTCTATCGACCGTACAAATTGCAGTGAACATTCACTTATTCATTAAATTAACAACAATGGCGTCACACTCGCACAGGCAAACTGAAAAGAAATCTCACTCGATGTCCGCGTACACTCGCTGTCAGAATGCTGGCGTGATGAAGAGTGCAGGCAGAGGGGAGCAAAGCCTTCCTGCTGCCTCTCGCCTAAATGTGTTTTCGAAACTTGAGAGTGCACGACCTTCAACACTAGGGCGCGGGAAGACTGCGCACATGAAGCCACAAGCCATTTTGGCATGCCTAACCTCTGCACCCACCGCAGATTACATCCAAGATAGGGCATGCGGACAGCCAGCGCAGCAACAGCCGGACTAGAGGAGGAGATACGCGTTCACCTGCCCCACTAGCGCGCGCTTGATCACGTTATCGTGTGCTTCCCTCCGCCTCCCTCTGTGCGCTTCTCATCACGTGGCCTACAACATTGGGCGCACGGGAAGACGGCGTGCATGAAGTCGCCATCCTTCTCGGCTCACCCTCGCACTCTTTCCCTCGCACCCACACCATTTGGCTCGCGGGGCGTGATAGGATCTTATCGCACGTGGACTTTATACGCAACATCACGGCGACGGTAAAAATTTGTTGGGTGTGTCTATAATTGCAATAAAATAATACCTTACCTGTACGAACAAAGTTTAAAATAAATAAATTATGGGGTTTTACGTGCCAAAACCACGATTACGAAGCACGCCGTAGTGGGGACTCCGGAAATTTGGACCACCTGGTGTTCTTTAACGTGCACCTAAATCGAAGTACACGGGTGTTTTCGCATTTCGCCCCCACAGAAATGCGGCCGCCGTGGCCGGGATTCGATCCCGCGACCTCGTGCTCAGCAGCCCAACACCATAGCCACTGAGCAACCAGGGCGGGTACGAGCAACGTTTACGAATCATACATCGTCCGATATCCTCTGTTCCAATCTTATACAAACGATGAACGTATACGCGTTTTAGTTAAATAACTTGTTTCTATTGACAAAATGATTACATTGTGGCAATGTAGGTAACAAACAGCGCGTTAAGCGGCTTCTGTGCGAGACAACGACAGCATCAAGAAGTGTTGATGCCTCTGTTGACTTGAAAGGAAAGATTAATGTTGAATTTATTTATTCATTTATTTATTTATTTGGTAACGTAGTATCTAGAAACACCAGGAGTGCTTTCATACAACATTTCAAAGAAAAACGAGCATAACATCGCAGCGTCCTATATCACGACAGACGTAAAAACTATAGCAAACCGCGCGACAGCTAGCATACGATGCGCTTGACCATTTTCGCTTATGTTATTTAGTTAGTCAATCATTAAGCGCGCACGGTGTCAGGAGTTTCAAGAAGGTTGGCCGTGGGTATACTGTATAACAAAGCGGCATTATTCCCCATCCTCGAGAAAGGGCGGCCTTTTCAACAATGCTACTTATGACCAAACAGGGCAGCCAATAAATAATAAACCTGAGTAAATATGAATAAATAGGAAAAGACCAGCAGAAATGTTCGCATTGAAGAGTCGGAGTAATCAGAGTGACAAAACAAAAGAAACTCAGAGTCAATGAGCCCGCAAAAGTAGTGATAGAGAAGGGTGTCCCAACTTTCATACACCAAGATTATAAAATATGCAAATGCCACGTAGCTGGACCGAACCAAGGTAATCTTGTTTGCCGTCGTTTAGAGATACTCGGAATAATTTTGGCATTCCGCCTAAGTACATTAGTCTTAATTAATAAATCAACTTCTCAAATATTATAATCAGATGAAAAGTGTGAATGAGAAAATTGTAAGGCAACATGAGAAACTCCCGATACAGATTTCTGTTGCTCAATACGTGCTACATAAAAGTGTTTTTCTGAGCGGGAAAGAAGCCCGCGAATACACGCAAAGTGCCTTGAGCGGCAATTTTGCGTGTATTCGCGGCACGTATTTACTAACCTGTATATACTATGTCTTCAGAGTTCAACTATCAGTAACTTTAATAAAAACGCTATGCCAGCCTCATAAATGCTGTTTCCACAGGTGGTTTATGCGCTTTGGTGCACACAATTATTGAAAAAAAAGTATTTAACATGTACTAGAGGGAAATCAGCATTGTTGTCTTTTTCTTTTTTTTTCTTTTGTACTTTTTTTTCTTTTTTTATGCGGAGGACTGGCGTACTACTCGGAATCGGGAAGGTGAAATGGTGGGGTTGTCCTTGTGTCGAAACTCGGGCCTCGGAATGCGAATTGAAGGTCTCAGAATAGAAGTGGTTTCGAAGAATCAAATAAAATATGTACTTAATTGCCTTCGATTACAATTGTCGTCTTTACAATACAGGCTTAATCAAAAACATTTGCAAATTAAATAACAATTTATATTAGTTAGGGCGTTGCTGACTATATTATTCATGAAAATTGTGTCCGTCAATACGCATAAAACATGTGCGCGAACACCATTTCTATAGCTAGCTTAGCGTTTTTGATAAAATTACCGATGTTTTGACTTTGAAGGCACAGATACAGGGTGTTTCAGCGAACACTTTAAAAAATTTTTGAAGGTTGCCTGTAACATATTGCATAATTACAGTCCATGAGCTGGTCTACTCGAGGAGGCGGACATTACTTGCACAAAAAATCTTTCAGCCCTGCGGTGGAGATGGAAGACTAGCGAAGCTGTATTATGGTGGGAATTATGTATTTCCAATTATGACTTTTAAGATGTGGTGGTGTAATTGGTTATTTGAACTATTAAAGAATGAGAAATACATATGATCCGGTGGTTTTCATTTATTTATTGACCACAGGGACCATGGCCTTATGGTCGCTACGGTACACCGCCATAGGGTGTACGGCAAAGGTCGGCACGTTCTTGATAAACACGTCACCAACATCGCACGGGTTCGGTGCGAACGCGGGCAAAACGCCGCCGCCGTCGACAAAAGTTCTGCGCGTTGCTGGTGCTGCTACTTGTCCAAGTTTATACAGCTCCTCAGAATTTTGAGAATGACAGCTCATAAACAAATGTCATGAAACAAAACACCGGCAGCGCATGCCTTTTATGTTAAATCTTCTCAGACTGTGATTGAGGCGCCAGTTCCCCTTGCGCGCCCGGTCGCAAGATACGCATTTGGTGCCGCAGCTAAACGTCGCCTCCCCTCCCTCCCTCCCTCCCTCCCTCCCGTCCCCCCACGGCCTTTGGCGCGACAGGAGTCGCGTTTGCTCTCCGCCGTGCGTTCGCTCCCCGTGAAAGCCCGCTTTCACTCGCACATACAGCATACGGCCAATGAGAGTTTTTTTCTACATCCGGACGCGACCATCGAAGACTGAGCCCTTAACAGCTTCGCTGTAAAAATTGAAATGCACAATCGACGAATTAACAAAAATTCACTAATTAAGTTTTTTAATTAATCACCTCATGGCCCATACTGCAAGTTTACAAATTCTAGCCTTGGGGATTCACAAGGTGGATCCGCTTGAAACAAATTTTCAGGGAGACACCAGTGTAGAGATATTAATTCCTGAACTTCGTGCAGAAATGCATTGGCGTTCCAGTTACTTTCTTAAGAAAACTTCATTTTATCTATTGAAGCCCTAAAGTAACTGGAGCGCCAGTGCATTTCTCCGTGCGACGAGGAATTGCCGGTTGTCGGCTTGCATGATTATACCGCAACTTGAAGAACACTCTCCTGCCATGAAGAACGCTCTCCTGTCATCTTCAATACAGTACTTTTTTTTCCCTGTTAGGATCAAAGCTGTAGCCCAAACGACTGTTATACTTGTACATAGGTTATAAAGGAAGCGCCAGGAGAACTCCGACATTTATGAATTATTATTACAAACGGCCGTGTCGGGTTGCCCCCACCTATGACATTGCTTAACACACTCTGCAAAATATACTATGTAGCATTTGTCTGGCACAATCAGAGCACCCCTCCATCGTTGTCACACATGCAGTGGGCGCGATGAACGAGAATAACTGAATCGCTTCTCAGAGAATAGGAAAGCGGTCGGGCACTCTCATGCATAATGGAGCAAATGTTCACAATGCGAATTAATTCTACCGTCATAACGTATTGACAGACGTCTCGCTTTACTCGATCCCCACCACATTGTCTCCTCCTAATTAGAACTTTCTGCGACGTCTCATAAAAATGGGCTGTCAGAGCGTCTACCGCCTAAACACGTGCGCCTCCAGGCTATGTGGTCGCGTCGAGTGGCCGCGTTCAAAATGACAATTTCGAAGACAAACGTTGCGCCCATTGCACCTTCTAAAACAATTCATTTTCAAAACTTTTTGTGCGCAAACAAACAGGGACGAAGAAAAGGAGCAACACAAGAACGAGCACTTTCTAACAACTGGTTTTATTTTCGAAGAACCACCTGCTTAAATACCCACAGATCTGCGCGATCCAGTCAATAGAACACATGAATAGCGCACATAACTACACTTGTAATAAAATCATTCCGCAACACGTGCGGGATGGCTGTTGAATCCTTTCTTGAACTTCTGCATTTTTATTTAGCGAATACACACGTAGGATTCCATGATGAAACGTATATACAGGCAGGGTGTGTGTGCATCGGGTCAAAAGTTGATCCCATCCTTAGTAGCATTTTTCTGAGAAGTATAGACAGAGAGCTGGCAAAAGGTTTAGAAGGTGTAGTATATAAAGTATACAGATACGTAGATGACTACTTGATTTTGGGCTGTCTGTAGACAAGGATGTTTTCAGGAATAGGGTAGTAGAAGCCTTTAATTCTCTGGGCAAGGGCTTGACATTTACTTCGTAAGTACCGGTAGATAATAAGCTACAGTTTCTTGATGTCAAGTTAAAATTTCTACCGGAACATGTGTGCTGGTTATTCTCGCCCCGAGCTGGAAAACCGCTAATGAACTATGCCTCAAACCATGCCCGGCTTGGGAAGAATGGTATAGTCATTTCATGATTCCGGTCAGCGTTGTTGAGGTCATGTTACCCCACTGTAAACATTGCATTTCTTGAGCAAGTTGATCGGTTTAGAAAGGCTGGGTACCCGCTAGCTGTGATGCTGGTGTCATGCTCTAGACTAATGAAAAACTTAAACAGGATAAAGAATTATGGACAAGAAATCAAAGGCAGAAGTATTTAGCTTCTAAGGTTTCAGTGATTCCGTATGTGCACGGCCTTTCACACAAACTTAAAAAGGTGGCTGGAATCACGAAGTCAAAGTGGTGCTTTCGGCAGAAAGCACAATAGGTAGTGTGTGTTGGAAGGTCAAAAATTATTTATTTATTTATTTATTTATTTATTTATTTATTTATTTATTTATTTATTTATTTATTTATTTATTTATTTATTTATTTATAGATACTGCGATCTTTTACAGGATCTTAGCAGGGTGGGAATATGCAAGCACACTCATACAAACATACATTACAAGCAATCTTGCCGACACTTGAATTCAACATGACACAAGGACAGAATGCCAGCAAAAAGAAGCAAATAAATTATGTGCGACAGAGTCAAGAATGCAGGCACGCCTGAAAAAGGGATAAAGAATTTGATGTAACGACTTCCTCAGGAAGTTTATTCCAATCAACTATTGTTCTCGGAAAATAAGAGTATTTGAAGCAGTTGTTATGCGGTGTTAACGGGGTTACTGCTTGGGAATGTTTATGACGGATAGCATAACCAGTTACAGGTGTTAAAATGTGTGAGGTATCAATACGGTAGTGGCCATTCACTAGCTGAAAAAAAGAATTTTGATCGGAAAACACGATTTTGTTCTGTAATCGAAGAGAAGCCACTACGTTTAAGGAGATCTGTTATAGAAGTTCGACCGTAAGAATAGTACATGAATCGAATAGTTTTCTTTTGAATTCGTTCTAATTTTTCAATATTTGTTTTTGTGTAGGGGTCCCAGATGATTATTGCATACTCTAAAGTAGGACGAACTATTGCCTTCTTTGCGAGAAGGCGGACAGCAGGTGTCGAGGATTTCAACGACCGTCTTAGGGTGAACAATTTGCGAAGACAATTAGCCATTACAGTGTCAGCATGTTTGGCCAGGAAAGATTGTGAGATATGTGTACACCGAGATATTTATAGTGAGATACTTCAGAGATATAAGTGTTGTTGGCAAAATATTGAAATATAAATGGCTTTTTCTTTAGTGTTATTCTCATAGAGACTGTTTTTTTTTTTTTCGTAGTTAATAGACATTTGCCATCGATGGCACCATGCGGCTATTTTGCCAAAATCACTGTTTAGCCTGATTTTATCTTGGGGGATTCAATTTCGTCATATAGTATAGAATCATCCGCATAAAGTTTAATTTTGACAGATAGATTATTGACAATGTCATTTATTTAAAACAAGAAAAAAAGAGGACCCAACACGGATCCCTGGGGAACGCCAGAAACAACCTGTAATGTGTCTGAGGAAGTCTGGTTTATCCTAACAAATTGGGAGCGGTTGGTTAGGTACGCTTGTGTCCATTTTAATAGTTTATCATTTCTAAGTATAAAACTGAATTTGTGAAGTAATTTGCTGTGGGCAACTTTGTCGAATGCTTTACTGAAATCCATGAATATAGTCGGTTTTCGTTTGTTTATTGTGTTGGCAAAATTATGAATTGTTTCTACTAACTGAGTGTTTGTGGAAAAGCCCCGCCGAAATCCGTGCTGAGCGTTCGTCAACACGCAGTGATCATCAAGGAAACCAATTACATGCTTATAGATTATCTATTCAAAAATTTCGCATGTCGTCGAAATCACAGAAATTGGTCGATAGTTTTTTATGCAATTCTTGTATCCCGATTTATGTAAGGGTTTGATTATTGCTGTTTTCCAGTCATCCGGAAGCATGCCGTCCTCAAGCGAGTTACTAAACAAAATTTCCAAGTACTTCGCGCACCAATCAGCGTACCGTTTTAAGAAGGCATTTGGTATACCATCTGGACCGGGGGATTTCTTTTCATCTATTTTTAACAGTAAGTGGCAAATACCATGCTCAGAAATAACAATATCAGGAATGGAAGGCAAATCCATGTAAAAAGAAGGCAGATGACCGTCATCCGTTGTAAATACACTGCTGAAATGATTGTTAAAAGCAGAACATACAACCTGCTCATCGTGTACACTTTTACCGTCTATTATATGAACATATCGGAAAGGGAGGAAGAATGAGTGATCTTCCTCCAGAATCTTCCTGGAGACATTTTCGTAAATCTAGGAAGCTGTACATTAAAGTAACTCTGTTTATCATTTATGATCATTTGTTTTAAATTATTTGACGCTTCCTCAATGAGCCTTTCGGAATTTGAACAAGTTTTATTTTTTTGCACGATTTTTAAGCCGTTTAAGCTTGCGTTGCTGGTGCAACGTCTCCCGGGAAATCCAGTGATTCCGACGGGCGGTCTTCCTCGCAATCTTTGGAACAAACTGTTGCACACAGTTGGAAATAATATCTTTAAATAAAAGCCAGAGACCATTCATGCTGGCAGTGTTATTTTTAAAGTTATCCAGATGAAATGCAAGTGTATCAATTACAGACTCTTCATATGCACGAGAAAAATTCGGGTAATACTGAATCTTATCGTTTTTACTGCGAGGGGCACATTGCAGCGATAATACCACTGCTTGGTGATATGAAATGCCGTCTGTGACAATACTTGATACATCATCTTGTATATTTCCGCTTACAAAAAATAGATCGAGAACTGCTTTTGAATTATTGTGGATTCCAGTGAATTCCTTAACTACCTGTAATAAATTGAAATTAATAGCAATATCAATCATTTCACTATCAATATTTGTGGTGGATCCTGACGACAATGAGCTCCAGTCAACATTCGGCGGGTTAAAATCACCGGTTAAGATTAGTTAATCTGCTTGTCTTAAATGGGTGAACACGTATTCCCTCAAGGATTCCAAGTTTGCAACAGCCGAGTTAGGGGGCCTGTATACGGCACCAAGCATTTATTTGATATCGTTAATACGGAAGTTGCAGAAAACGCTTTCTACTCCCGGGGTGTCTGGCATTCTGAAAAGTTGAAGGGAATGTTTAAAAAGAATGGCTACGCCCCCTCCTCTTCCATCGCGGTCTTTGCGCATTACTCTGTAGTTTATCGGGACAAATTCGATATCATATATATATATATATATATATATATATATATATATCTTCATTTAACCTGGTTTCCGTCAATGCGGCAATATCGGGGTCAAGCGAGCAAAGGATGCCTTCAAGCTGTTCTACTTTGTTGACAACGCTGTGGCAGTTAAGATTTAAGATGGTGAATGCTGACTGGCAACGGCTAGGATGTCATTTGCTCTTTAGCTTGCAGCGTTTGTCCTTTTCCACATCCCACACAAACAAACATCTCACCATCTATGCCGCATTTATCAAAAACTAGTTTAACTATGGAGCCTTGATCACGTTCCTGTTGTGAGCTTTGCCATAATTTTTTTTCTTATCTCCCGAACTTTCAAAGTCCTCTGTTATAGAAACCGTGGTCCCTTTAAGCTTTCTGCACTCTTTCAGCACTTAACTTTTATCGCGATAGTCCAAAAACCTCAAGATCACGAAGCGTGCTTTTTCTTTTTTCCTTCCTAGCCTATGACATATTTCTTATCATTAATAGTAAGTCCCAGCCTTTCTCCCGCAGGGGTGTCTGCGCAAGCAAGCGTTTGGTGAGTTGCGCCACCACGGACCCGAGCACACGAGGGTTGGACCCTCCCACATTTAACCGTGCGTGGCTTAGCCGTGTCCGGGGAAAAGGGGATCCTGGGGGTTGAGTCGATGCTGAGTGCTTGGACCTTTATGGCCCCTCGGCGGAGGCAACACACCCCTCTGGCCTCGGCTTCACGTAGACGGCACTCCCGGACTGACCCATCCGGGAGAAATCGGTAGTTGCCTTTTCCTGTCCTCCTCTCCAATCTTCGTCTTTCTCTCTTAGTTTTAATCTTTCCTGTCTTCTCCTCTCTTCTATATTACTTCCGATCTTCTCGGCAGCGAGGGTTAACCCTGTGTGAGTAGCCTGCCTAGGTTATTTCATATTCGGTTATAGTGGTGACGGACAGCTGGCGTCTGCAGGCGTCTACAGGCACTGCAGCGTCCCCTAGTAGGACTCCATGGTGGGTGGCTGGCGTTTCTGCCGGAACATGAATATTTGCATGCCTAGTTCTCTTCCCGCGCTTTTTGATCGCCCCCAAAAGAGGGGGCGCCCCGAAGAAGTTTTTAAATTTTTTGGCCGACAAGTTGAGAACTTTCCACGCTACCACGTGGTACATAGTGAGAAAACTGAAAGGACCGTCAGGGTGATCTCACCCTTTATTGTTGCAAAGGCTCTGACAGAGACTATAGGACCAGGTTACAAGGAGACGAGGATGGCCAGCGGTGACCTCCTTCTGGAACTCCGCGATAAGAAACAGCATGATAAACTACAGAATCTAGTGTCGTTTGGAGACTTTCCGGTGACTGTGACCCGGCACCGCACCATTAACACCACCCGCGGTGTTATTTCTGATGACGACCTGTTGGAGCTGTTGGAGCTCCAGCTCACCGAAGATGAACTTTTGGAAGGATTCAAAGAACAAAATGTTTTGATTGTAAAACGAATCAAGATGAGGCGCGATGGCAAGGAGCTAAAGACAAAACATATAATTCTTACTTTTAGTTCTAGTATCCTACCCGAGACCATTGAAGCCGGATACATTAAATTACGTGTCAGGCCATACGTGCCAAACCCTCTTCGATGCTTCAAGTGCCAAAGATTCGGCCACAGTTCGCAGAACTGCCGAGGCCGTCAGACTTGTGCGAAATGCAGTGCAACTGAGCATCTATCTGAATCATGCGAAATCTCTCTCCACTGTGTGAACTGTGATGGGGAGCACGCCGCATACTCGTGGTCCTGCCCATCATGGAAAAGGGAAAAAGAAATTGTCACGATTAAAGTTAAACAAAACATTTCGTTCAAAGAGGCACGAAGGCAGGTGTCCTACCTGCCGAAAACCAGCTTTGCCGATGTGACGCGTCAGGGGGCAGCGTCGCAGCGGCTTCCGGCTGCTGTCCGGTCCGCGCGTAGTGAGCCGGCGGTGAAGCCATCTGCCCCCTCGGCAGCTGCAGCTAGCACTGCTCCGCCATCCCAGAAGGGGCCATCGACCTCCAGGCTGGTGGCCTCCAAGGTCTCGTCCCTCGAGACGAGGCCTTCACCGCGAACAAACCGCTCTCAAGAGCGGGTGTCCAGCGTGCCGCAAGAGCCGATGGACACATCTTCAAGCCAGACGGCGCAGCCAGCGCCTAAGAAGCGGCGAGAATCTCTCGACCGCTTCAAAAAACAAAAAGCCCGCATCACAGGGCCCGACAAGGGCTCTGTAAGTTAAGGTAGTGTTTTTTACACGAGACACGCAGCACAAACATGTATTCTGCAACATGGCCACACAGATACTACAGTGGAACATCAGAGGACTACTTCGTAACCTCGACGACATCACAGAACTCATACATAAATTTAGTCCGAAGGTGCTGTGTGTCCAAGAAACACACTTAAAACCTACACAGTCCAACTTTCTCAGGCAATATGCCATTTTCCGTAAAGATCGTGACAACGCTTCTGCCTTGTCCGGAGGTATAGCCATAGTTGTAAATAAGTCTGTTGCTTGCCAACACTTTGCCCTTCACACGTCTCTCGAGGCTGTATCTGTGCGAGCAATTTTATTCAACAAGCTTATAACGATTTGCTCCATTTACATACCACCCAACCATCACCTCAGTAAAACGGAATTTTACAGCCTCATTGACCAGCTCCCAGATCCATACATTATCACTGGTGATGTTAATGCTCATTATACCCTTTGGGGAGACTCGCGATGCGACGCGAGAGGTCGACTCATTGAAAACTTCCTTGTTAACTTCGGTGCGTGCCTCTTCAATAAGAAGGAATCAACATATTACAATATCCATCATAGTTCATGTTCATAAATAGACCTGTCAATTGGCTCTGCCTCACTTTTCCCTGATTTAGAATGGCATGTAACTAAAAACCCATTCGGAAGTGATCATTTCCCAGTAACCCTGAACTTAGTAATCGAACATGACTCTTTTCCCCATGTCTCTCGCTGGAAACTGGCTTCAGCTGACTGGGAATGCTTTAGGGAATCCACGTACTTATCACGAGATTTTATAAATAATTTTACTATAGATCATGCTGTATCATATTTTACTGCCTTTATCATTGACGCCGCTGAGAAGTTCATTCCTCAAACAAGTGGCACTTCATTCAAAAGACGGGTCCCCTGGTGGAATAACGATTGTAGACAGGCGCGAAGGAAACAAAATAAAGCTTGGGGCAAACTACGTGAATGCCCTACGGCTGAAAACCTAATAGAATTTAAACATGTTAAATCCCAAGGAAGAAGGACGCGAAGACAGGCTAAGAGGGCAAGTTGGGAGAGGTTTCTCTCAGGTATCAATTCGTATACTCAAGAGGCAAAAGTATGGGACAGGCTAATGAGGCTAAAGGGAAAAGAAATCCATCCGTTTCCGCTAGTGAACGACGAAGCGAACAGCTTGGAAGACCAAGCTGACGCTCTTGGCAAACACTTCGAGCGCGTGTCTAGTTCGAATAATTATTCCGAGGCATTCCTTAAGCACAAACAAATCGCAGAACGCAAGGCTATTGACCGTAAATGCAGACAGAACGAACCCTATAACATGCCTTTTAACATCGCCGAATTGAGAGCCTCCTTGACTGCATGTCGGAGCTCTCCACCTGGACCCGACAGGATCATGTACGACATGATTAAACACATTCACAGTGATACTCAAATAACGTACGCTATTCGCACTTTTCAATGCTATATGGGCTGCCGGGTACCTACCAACTGCATGGAAAGAATCCCTTGTCGTTCCGATTTTGAAACAAGGTAAAGACCCCACATTAGTAACAAGTTACCGCCCAATAGCCCTCACAAGTTGTATCTGCAAACTCTTTGAGAAAATGATAAACCGTCGCCTTTTACACTTCCTTGAGTCAAACAAAATTCTTGATCCATATCAGTGCGGCTTCAGAGAAGGACGGTCTACAACCGACCATCTCGTGCACATCGAAGCAAACATTCGTGATGCTTTCATACATAAACAATACTTCTTATCCGTGTTTTTCGATATGGAAAAGGCGTACGCTACGACCTGGCGTTACGGAATCCTACGCGATCTGTCGGCAATGGGCATCCGCGGTAATATGTTAACCATTATTGAAAGCTACCTACACAACCGCACATTCCGGGTTAAAATAGGTAATGCACTGTCGCGTCCATTTAGACAGGAAAAAGGTGTACCCCAGAGAGGCGTGCTCAGCTGCACACTGTTTATCGTGAAGATGAACACACTTCGTGCCTCATTACCACCGGCTATTTCTTATTCTGTCTACGTGGACGATATACAAATAGGCTTCAAGTCCTGTAACCTGGCCGTGTACGAGAGACAGGTATAGCCGGGATTGAACAAAGTGTCTAAGTGGGCAGACGAAAACGGGTTCAAAGTTAATCCCCACAAAAGTTCTTGTGTTCTTTTCACAAGGAAGAGAGGCCTGATTCCAGATCCTTGTGTAGGACTGTGTGGACAGCAAATACCTGTGAAAAAATACCACAAGTTTTTAGGCATTATACTTGACTCTAAGCTAACTTTCATTCCGTACATCAAATATCTCAAAGAAAAATGCCTAAAACCAATGAACCAATGAAGATTATATCTCACACAACATGGGGCAGCGACAGGAAATGTCTACTGAACCTTTATAAGAGTCTGACTCGTTCATGACTAGATTATGGGGCTGTAGTATATCACTCTGCCGCCCCAAGCGCACTAAAGATACTAGATCCCGTTTACCATCTAGGTATCCGCCTGGCCACCGGCGCTTTCAGAACAAGCCCTATTGAAAGCTTATATGTAGAATCGAATGAATGGTCACTCCATCTGCAGAGATCATACACCAGTTTCACATATTTCCTCAAAGTACACTCTAATCATGAACATCCGTGTTCGAAGACCATTAATGATTTGACGTGTACTACACTTTTCCATAATCGGCCCTCTGTGAGACAATTTTTTTCCCTGCGTGTGAGGGAGCTTAGCGTTGAAATGGATGTCCCACTCCTCGAACATCGCATAATGCCTCCAGCTAAACTGCCACCTCCTTGGAAGTGGCAGCTGATAGAATGCGATATATCTTTTGTAAAAGTTACAAAGTACGCAGCAGACCTCGAAATTCGAATGCATTTCCGTGAACTCCAATCTAAGTATTCGTGTACCGAATTCTACACCGACGCAACAAAATCGCACGCTGGCGTATCTTACGCGGCAATTTGTCCCTCTTTCTCTGAATCGGACGTATTGAACCCTTATACAAGCATCTTTACTGCAGAAGCCTATGCAGTGCTGTCTGCGGTTAAACACATTAAGAAATTAAAACAACAGAATGCAATAATATTCACGGACTCTTTAAGTGTCGTAAAGGCCCTAATGTATATAAGAATACACAAAATCCTGTTTTTATTTAACTTTACACTTACCTGTGCAATATTTATTCATCTGGTAGACATGTGACAGTATGCTGGGTTCCTGGCCATAGAGGCATTGAGGGTACTGAACTGGCAGACAAAGTGGCCACATCAATTACATCTCAAGCTATTAATCTTACCGCTGCTATTCATGCCACAGATCTCAAGCCTTTTTTGCGAACGAAACTGCGAAACCACTGGCAACGCTTGTGGGACGCCGAAACAAATAATAAGCTCCACTTGATTAAACCACAGTTAGGTTTCTGGCCCTGTACAACAAAAACACGACGAACTCATGTCCTATTCTGTCGTCTCAGAATAGGACACACATATGGTACTCACAATTTTCTGTTGACTGGTAACGAGCCTCCAACCTGTGTTCGATGTGGTGAGAGGCTGACCATCCTCCATGTCCTCCTGGAGTGTTGGGAAGCCGAAACAGAGAGAAAGAAACATTTTCCTCTTGCATACAGCTATTGTGTCCCGCTCTATCCCTCTATGTTTCTTGGTAAAGAACCACTTTTTACAACCAAAGCCGTCCTCGCATTCTTGAACGATGTTGTCCCACATGTCATAAGCCCAATAAATTCGTAGCGCATCCTCTCTCCAGAGGATGCCGCTGTGACAGCAGTTCAGTATAGCACCTGCCTCCGGGCCCTTGTGGTTCAAGGGCTCTGTTTGGGCAGTAGTGATTTTGCCAATTACTACATGTGAAATAACTTGAATACCTTATCACTCTTTTTCAATGCATTCTTCATTTTCATAGTAAGCGTCATTGATCATTGTCATAACCTTATTACATGTAGATTTTACGCTCTTTACAGCGACTATTTTTAGGCCCCTTTACAGCCACGCTTCATCTAATGTTTTATCCACGCCTCATAATTCACTATTCATGTACCACTGACACGCCATTATCATCGCCTTGGCGCTCTTTGGCCACATCTGGCCCTTGCGCCAATAAACCCCGCTAATCATCAAGTCCCAGCCTTTCCTTTAAAAAATCTTCTTTGATCATATTCAAGAGGCTGTCGCTTGTCTCCCCATCTTGCTCATTTAGGCCGTACATGATCAAATTGTTTCTTCTACCTCTGGTATCCAGTTCATCTACTTTAGATAGCAAACTGGAGACGTTCTTTTCCAAATCGGTTACGCTTGTCTTGACATTAATGGCATCAGTTTGCAATGAGCTTAAAGCGCTCAGTCGGGTTTCTAAACTGAGCATGCGCTCTTTTAAATCAGCGATATATTTTTCAATTCTACTCTGTTTAGACAACACGTCATTGATAGAGGCTGTCATGCTATACTTTGGCCAGATAGAAGTTGCGACAACATTTCCTTTTCCGTTAGGCCAGGGTTTGACTCAACATCACCACATGCCAAAAGATCCATTTTGAAAGGTAACAAAGCTGTCACAACACTATTTACACGGATTGGACACAGCAACAGCACTAAGAAGCGGTTATCACTGCGATAACATTTTGCAGGAAGATATTGACTAACCTGCTCCAAGAAGCAGAATGGCTTTCTGGGCATATTGCTTGCTGTGCTAAAGTCCCTATATAAGAAAAATACCGCCATCTACTCTTTCCTCTGCCGCCTCCTCTCCTAAAGCGCTTGCTTTTTTCTTTACTTTTTGCTTGCGAAAGCCAATTCGACGGTGGCGCACCTACAAAGTCCTCGTTGAAGCTTTCAGGCTGGGCGCGCGCCGCCGCCGCCGCCGCCGCCGACTGCGGCTGCGCAGAGGACTTTCAACATGGCTCTGAGGCGGAAAAAAAGAAAATATGAAGAAGTGAGAAGCGCGAGCTATCATCGTCCAATCGGAGATACAGGAGACAGGGAAGCGGCGTTTATCAAAGGATGGCGGTACTTTTCTCATATAGGGACTTTATGCTGTGCGGCTGCCGAGCCTAAGGTCCCCGTATGTTCCAAAGGTAGTGGAAACCACTGTTCAAATAGGAAAGGAGAATTTCCTCCCTGCCCTCTAGCCCTCTCCTGACTTCTTCGCCGTTTTCCGCTCTCCCATTGGACGAGGCTTGACACGTGACGAATAACCCACGCGGCTTTCGTTATCGCGGGAAAAGCGGCGCCATTTGTGAGCGTAGAAACACCGGGGCATATGTGCGCTGTGCGTGAGCGTAGGCTTTTTACATTGTTGAAGACGCGCTCGGCTGCAGCACGATGCCGACTTGCTGTGCTGTTGGATGTTCTAATAGCATTGCCAAGGGGGGCAAGCTTTTTGCGGTTCCCCGTGGCAAACAAAACTTCAAATGGCGAGCGATATGGCTCCACCGTATCGGAAGAAAAAAATTGACTGCCACCGAGGGAGGCCATTATTGAGGGAGGTTCTGATCGCTGTTCTCACCCAGTTAGTGATGAACGCGGGAAGGTGGGTGCGATCGCGAGTTCATCAGCCAACGACTGAGTAAAAAAAAAAAAAGTACCGGTTTATGTTCTGCGGCGAACAAAAGGGCGCATTTTGTCAATATGAATACTAGCATGACTTCTCATAAAATGAGGAAGAGTCGCCAATTAAAGAGCAAAACGCAGAAAGCGCGCGCACACACGGGAACCAAGGCAAATAACTGAGGGGGAAAGAAAAGCGTGCGAATACATTTTGGAAAAAAAAAACGTTGAGAGTATTTAGTACATAAATGTCTCCGCCGTGTTGTGCGTGCATAGTTTGATGTAGCTCTTTGTTTTCGTAAATGCGTCAGGTAAACAGAACACCATTCGATTCCGAGAAACAATCAGCAGTAGTAATTGCGTTTAAGTTGTTCTATCTTTCCTTTTCCTCGTCCGAGCGATACAGATTCTACTAATAAATAAAGGTACTACTTGTCTTACGTAGCTATCTTACGTACGAACAGCCTTGTGAAAATGCGCCCAGAACAGTCGCGTTTCAAGCAGGCGCTTCAACGCACCGCATGCGATACGATATGAAGCGGGCTACCAGAGAGCGAAAACCTGCACCAAGAAGCAGAATGGGTTTCTGAGCATATTGCTTGCAGTGCTGCTGCCGAGCCCACTTCGAAAGTAATGATGATGCTAAAAAAGGATGGACTATTAAACATCCGCGTAAGAACTAATTTGTCGATTACGCGAAGAACGTTGTGTTCTTCAGATTCCTATGACGTGTGGTCATCTGTACGTAGGGCAGACTGCGAGATGCATAAACATGAGACTAAGGGAACACTTGTCTAGTCTGAAAGGTCGCCCTAGTACGCATTTGGCAATGCATTGTGAGGAACATGCGTGCTCATCTTGTCTTGGAAGCACCGACATTCTGTTTAGGCATAGAAATCAAACCGTGAGAGAAATTTTTAGTGGATTGCAAAACTAAAGAAAAAATGTATCAGTCATCCTTCTGTTTCATTCTTAGATAAAGAGAATTCACTCCTGTCATCATATCTTTAACGCATTTTCCCCTTATGTGCTTCTTTTAGGCGCATTGCTGTTTTATGTTGACCGGGTAGCGCTGATACGCGCCATTTTATCACAAGTGTTGTTATATGCGCTATTGATGTGTTCTATTGACTGGATCGCGCAGATCTGTGAGTATTTAAGCAGGTGGTTCTTCGAAAATAAAACCAGTTGTTAGAAAGCGCTCGTCCTTGTGTTACTCCTTTTCTTCGTCCCTGTTTGTTTGCGCACAAAAAGTCTTTAAAAAGGCATCTGTTCCAACTAGGCCCACTCGCAGTTATGCTTCTAAAACAAGCCGTGCGTGATCGCGAGAATACGGCTGGTACTCGCAAAGAAGGAGTCGGGCACGCTGGGGTAGGGCGCCGTTTGTGGTGGAACGAACTCTCGGTTCACGCCTAATTACGGCCGCCGACGGAGGAGGTAATTTGCGAAGTAGCGGCGTCATACAAAATGGGCGGTGTAAAAAGCGCCAGCGCAACCATCGTATACGTATTTCGGCTCGTTTTTTTTTTTTTTTTCATACATGACGAAGGCGCAGTAGGACTGGTACTTTGCCAGCGCGTATAAGAATCGAGAAAGCGCTCGCGGGGTCGACAGAGTCAATAGGAGGGACGCCGCCAAGCGACAGTGCTGTCCCGCCGCTGCTTCCTCCCATTTTCTAAAGGTGCCCGCAGGAACGTGCAGGTGAGGCGATTATAGCGGGTCACATTATCCCGTCCGATCGCAGTTCTTCCCGTCCCCTCGCTTTCAAATTTTTCTTCGTATTTCCCGCATGTGGTCAGCGTTGAAAGCTAGGTTAGGCGTATACCCACCACTACCGCTGCGCGGAGCTCTCTAGTCAAGAAAAGGCTGAGATGTCACATCGAGCGAGTGAGGAAAGTAACGCATCGAGATCTTTCATAGCCAATGTCTATAAGAGCAGATGTATGTTCCCCCTTATGGGCTGGACACAAACGAGCTTCAGTCATAGCTACAACATTTTACGCTGCTTACGTGTGCGCCTGCTGCAAGATGTGCTGCAATCTGTGTATCTAAAAAAACTTGAGGACCCGCCGGGGTGGCTTAGTCAGCAAAGGCGTTGCGCTGCTAAACACCAGATCGCGGGATCGAATCCCGGCCGTGGCGGCCGCATTTCGGTGGAGGCGAAATGCAAACGAAAACGCCCGTGTGCTTGCGTTGTAGGGCACGTTAAAGAACACCAGGCGGTCGAAATTATTCCGGAGGCCTCCACTACGGCGTGCCTCATAATCAGACCTTGTTTTGGCACGTAAAACCCCAGGAAGAAGAAAACATTTGAGGAGACTTACTCAACGGCTACATGATTTAAGTGCTTCGGAGGAGCACTTCTTGACTTAACTGGTGGTGATTTCATTGATACGTAGTGAGGCATTATCTATACCGTGCTTTGAGTGAATTTGTCTCATGGGAAGTTATAAAAGGATGAAACTATTTTCCCAGAGCGACAACAAATGTTAGCAGCCCTGAAAGAACTGCTTCATTTCATTTATTCTGCCTGTTCGTTGAGGCCTTCATGCTCGAGCTAACATCGACAGACTGGAAATATGGGAGCAACGAGAAACCGCGGCGCTTATATTTTCGAAAAGTTGTACAACAGATTCGGCGCCATTATTGTCCGCACACAGAATGCAGCACCCCGTCGCAGTACAAGACAGAAGGCAGACTTATTGAAAGGCCTATCTTGCCTCGTTCGAAAAACGGGAAGCGCAACGTCCATAATGACGGGCATTGCACCACTATTGAGGAGGTCCCCAGTAATAATGGATCATCGTTGCGCTTTTCCCAACGCCTCAGCTCTCTCGCATGAACGTCTCATAACGCGTTTTTTTTTCTTAATTCTGTAAATGAGTGTAATTTTTTCCCTGGTAAAGCGGAATTCTACTTGGTATTGCCCATTGATAACTTTATCGGTAGCCATTGTCAAAAATACGACCTCGCCACGCGTTATCTTTGCCTTTATTTCTTTCTTTCTTTTCTTTTTCTGGAGCTCATTGCTTAGTGTAGCCTTCAGTGATTGCATTTATTTGTGTCGGGATTTGGAAGATGCTGGCATTTTTCTTTTTTATCTTTAATGCTGAATATTCCAATTGATTTCCTTAGGCGCATTATTATATACGTATTTTATTCATATTACTCACTGTATTACCAAATGCCCTAGCAACGGCTGAGCCGCGTTCTTGTGCTCGGGTATATGTAGAGAACGTAAAAGGAGGGCCAGGAGCGATGGGAGGATTGGCTGACATGGTGAACGTAAAAAAGAAATTATGGAGATTTACTTGCCAAAACAACAATCTGATTACCAGCTATCAGGCTCCGGATTAATTTTCACCACCTCGAGTTCCTTAAAGGGACTGACAACCAATATTTATGGAGGCCAATGTTTTTAGTGCAATGGAAAAGTTACCGGTCAATGTCGAGTCTTGCAGGGGAATTAACGCAGGAAACAGCGGGGAACGTTTTTTATCAGAATGCTTCGATCTGCAGTGAGGATGAAGTCATTCACTGGAAGCTCGCTGCAAACAGTGGTAGGTGAGCGCGATAGCGATCATACGTCGGAATTGGTGGGAGGTCGACGACAAGTGTGGTCGTAGGTGCAAGAAAGAAATGTTTCGTTTATCAAGCCGATGTCTCGCAATTCATGTTTTCCGAAGTGTTAAATTATTTTATTGCGATAGCAATTATATGGACACTTGAACCGGATTTCTGCCGTCGGCGTCGTCGTCGCCGTCGTCGTCGCCGTCGTTGTCGCCGTCGCCGTCGCCGTGAGGTTCCCTATAGATAAAATCTTCGCCGCGCGCCGTATGCCCGAGAGGAAGCGTGCGGAGACGCGCGCTATCACGGAGAGCGAACGCACTCATTCTCCCACGCGCAAGCAAGGAAGCAGGAAGCCAGCGCCGGAGGGAGCAAGGAGGGGGGGGGGGGGGGCGCACTTCTCTGCCAACAACCGCGCTCGTCGATCGCTCGCACCGTCTCTATCTCCACACGGCTCTGACCTTTAAGTGCATTCGCCGCTCAGTTTCCGTTGAAGCGATAGACCGCACGTACCTTCGCCCGCTGCGGCGTATGCTTGCTGCCAGCGTTTTGACAGTCGTTGTCTGCTGTCATTCAGTGTGATCTCTTCGTGTTTGTGCGCGCTCACACCACGCTTGTTCATTCAGTTCGTAATAGTCGGGCCACATTTTCCAACGCACGCTACACATGCAATGCTGCCCGGATCGGCAGTGCATCGCTACAGGTGTGTCCCTTCGCACGCGCTGCCCACGGGAAGCGCTTCTCATGAACACCACCGTTTCACACGCGCCTTCTCGTGGTCATCGGGTCTCTCTTCATGTCGGTCTACTTACGCCGCAGCACACCTGCTTACTTAATCAGCTCATGTTTACTACCAAAGCCGCTCACCTTACTTCGTATGACATTGCTGTGTTGCTATCGCATTCATTGCTTCGCCCTTAGGGCGAAACTGTGACATTTTATTGCGATAGCAATTATATGGACACTTGAACCGGATTTCTGCCGTCGGCGTCGTCGTCGCCGTCGTCGTCGCCGTCGTTGTCGCCGTCGTTGTCGCCGTCGCCGTCGCCGTGAGGTTCCCTATAGATAAAATCTTCGCCGCGCGCCGTATGCCCGAGAGGAAGCGTGCGGAGACGCGCGCTATCACAGAGAGCGAACGCACTCAATCTCCCACGCGCAAGCAAGGAAGCAGGAAGCCAGCGCCGGAGGGAGCAAGGAGGGGGGGGGGGGGGGGGGCGCACTTCTCTGCCAACAACCGCGCTCGTCGCTCGCTCGCACCGTCTCTTATCTCCACACGGCTCTGACCTTTAAGTGCATTCGCCGCTCAGTTTCCGTTGAAGCGATAGACCGCACGTACCTTCGCCCGCTGCGGCGTATGCTTGCTGCCAGCGTTTTGACAGTCGTTGTCTGCTGTCATTCAGTGTGATCTCTTCGTGTTTGTGCGCGCTCACACCCCGCTTGTTCATTCAGTTCGTAATAGTCGGGCCACATTTTCCAACGCACGCTACACATGCAATGCTGCCCGGATCGGCAGTGCAGCGCTACAGGTGCGTCCCTTCGCACGCGCTGCCCACGGGAAGCGCTTCTCATGAACACCACCGTTTCACACGCGCCTTCTCGTGGTCATCGGGTCTCTCTTCATGTCGGTCTACTTACGCCGCAGCACACCTGCTTACTTAATCAGCTCATGTTTACTACAATTCATATTGCTACCAAAGCCGCTCACCTTACTTCGTATGACATTGCTGTGTTGCTATCGCATTCATTGCTTCGCCCTTAGGGCGAAACTGTGACATTTTTTTACAATAATAGCTACTCGCTGTCGGGGTATCCTGTCTAACAGCTATTGTCATTATAACAAGTAAAAAGAGTTTTTTAGCCAAGCCCAATTAAACTCTTTAAAGTGCAACGACGCTTTTACACGTAATACGCAGTTCAGCGTGTTGCCGTACGCACACGCGCGCTCTTGATTTCCGAAGCATGTCGTCTCACGAAGACCTGAGCGAGCTGGAACAAAGAATTTTACGTTAAATTCAATTTAATTAATATATTTATTATACAAGAAGAGGAGCAAGAGCTAAAGGCCATGCGGCCTGACAGAAGATCTGTCAGATCGCATGCGTGCTGAGAATTTCATGCGCGTACAGCTGCAATCATGTGCGCCGCCATGCATTGAGGGACGCGAGCACCGCTCGTTAGCGTGAACATTTTTTTACTTCGGTACATGTATAAATAAAGCACAAATAACTAATTATAAACAAACTGCAATTCTAAGCAATAAGTATGCGCTACTTAATAGCAGCCGACTTACGTACAGTAATCTCGTACTACATCCGAAGTACGAAGGCTTCACCGCCAATTCGCGCCCCTAACTGGTTTTTGAGACTTTATTTCCCAATTTAAAATTATATTTTCTACTTAAATCGCGAACATCGTTCTGGATTCAATCAAAATGAATCATGGTCATTTCATTTCCATCAACGTCTCACAAAAACTTCTGGCCAGTTGTCAGTCCCTTTAACGTGCACCCAATGCACTATACACGAGCTTGGTCGGTATTTTGTAGCGATGCCTTTCCAATGCTAATGCCTTTTCGCGCTTTTCTCGCTTGGTCCGTGGTCAGAGCGACCGTCCTCTCACGTTATCAACGGGATCAGCTGGCCGTGAGCGGTGGATGGTAAGACTAGCATAGAATAAAGCATAACGCATCGCTACAAAATACCGGCCTTTTTTTGCATCCCATCGGAACGCCGCCGTCATGGCCGGTAGCGAACCGAGACCTTGAGCTCGGCAGCGCAGCGCCAGTAATACTGGGATCATGGTGCCCAGCAGCAGCACGAAACAAGGAAGAGCGTACGTAGCATATTCGGTGGCTTCCTAAATGCATGTCTCTGTGTGTGCATATAGATATATCTTCAGGAGGTGCTGGGATTGATACTCAGTACCTCCAAGAAATATAATGATGTTTATTGCAGCGCGCAAATGATGCCGCAGGCTTGGCTAAAATCTTGTTCGACATGAAATCCCGCTACCTGTTGCGAGGCGCTGGCGATGCCGCTGAAGCGCCTGTCTTTCTTCTCCTGTACAATATATATATATATATATATATATATATATATATATATATATATATATATATATTCTATTATTTGCTGAGCCATTTGCTGCTACTCGGTTTCATTCTTCATCTGCTTATTGCCATATATCAGCAAAAGGTGTACGCTTGCCTTCAATATCAGTCACTCACACCATTTGAACATAGAATGTGTGACATAACATCGAAGTACTCAGCATGTTCGTTAGACTTGCGGATCTGTGTTATTTTATATTATTTTTCATTTGTTCAGATTTTGCCTTGAGGTAACTGAAGTTGGTTCTTTCTTTTTTCTCTCGGTGTTATCTGATTCTTCGTGCCTCAGCTGGGACGTTTATCACTTCCTGTGCGCGTTCTGTGCTGCAATATGATTTACTTGTGTTTAAGTGTACGCATGAAGTGCAACAGTGGGAACCAGATTGCTTCCAACCCCTGCACCTTACTCCTAGCTAACCCCACCTACCTGGCCTGCCCACCAGCGTTATGTTATCATGTGAGAAAGTAATATCGAACGCGCAGCATGTGAATTTGATATTACTATACAGAGTGATTATTTTGAAGTCATGAAATTTCGAAAACTCGCATGTTACAGCGTAATTCTTGTCCTCGAGCTCGATTATTCGAAGAGGCGGACATTATTAGAACGAGACATTGAAAGACGTATTCAACTAATTAACAAAAAGTCACAAATTAACTTCTGAATGAATAAATTTATGGCATATATTGTAATTTACGAATTGTAGCCAGTGAGCTTGCGAACGTATCCACTTAACATGAATTGCCAGGATGAGACCAGTTTCCAGATATTATTTCCCCAAGTGTGGAACGAAGTTCCCGGCCACGGCAGCCGCATTACGATGGGGGTGAAATGCGAAAACGCGCGTGTACTTAGATTTAGGTGCAAGTTAAAGAAGCCCTGGTGGTCCAAATTTCCGGAGTCCCCCCCCCCCCCCACTACGGCGTGCCTCATAATCAGATCGTGGTTTTGGCACGTAAAACCCCATAATTTAATTTTAAATTTTTTTGTGGAACGAAGTACATGGGCGTTCCAGTTACTTAAGTTCTTCAATGCAGAAAAAAGCATTTTGTTTAAAAAGCAAGTGGAGCAACAGTGCATTTTTACGGCAAGGTTGATGGTGCGTATCTCCAAACTTGCGTCAATCTGGAAATTCATTCCAAGTGGGTACACCTTGCAAAGTCACAGGCTACAATTCGCAAATATGCAATTTCCGAAGATAATTAATTCAAAAGATAATTAGTGCTTTTCTTAATTAATTCAATATGTGTTTCGATTTATGGTGCAAGTAATGTCCGCCTCTCTGAATAATCGAGCTCAAGCACAATAATTATGTTATTTGCAACAGGCTATCTTTAAAAATTCCATAAAACTTAAAAATTATCCCCCAGTATGGCTCGCTAATGCTGACTCGCTTGGCAGTGAGCATCTGCTCGTTTCATACCGACTGTGCTGAGCGGTCTATCTGGTGTTCGGTGCTTGAAATGCAAGATCACCAAGACTAGCTGGAAACATTCAACACCTCAGCTGCAACATATTACTCACGACATATCTATGCATGATGATGTCATAAATATTTTAATCATGACCAGTTCTGTTTGCAATAATCTAATTCGCATTGTATGAGTCGAATACCTTGCAATTGTCATCGGCTTCGCTAGCGTGCTTTCAGTGCGGCTAAGCCTCGTGCCGAGAACTTGGTCTCGGACAACGTTCTCGTTCTCTGGTTGTAAGTGCGAAACACTTTAGGGGCCCGGGATGTCAGCGTGTAATGTAAATCAGGGTCAAAACAAGTTCATAATTGATCAAAACCGGTTCAAAATAAACTAACGTAATTCAGAATTATATAAAAGATAGGAATAATCAAGCATTAAGCGCATTAATTAGCAGAAACTCGTGAAAATCGTGAAAATCTTGTAATGTGATCTCATGTCGAGGACACGCGCAAAAACAAGTTCTCAAAAAAGGGTGACAACAAGCGCAGAATTGATCAAAACCGGTTGAAAATAAACTAACATGATTTATAATAATTTAACAGACAGGAATAATCAAGCATTAAGCACATTAATTAGCAGAAACTCGTGAAAATCGTTTCCCAAACGCCAGTCTGGTACCAGGGCAGCGCGAGAGGGCGCCAAAAGCGCTTGATTCCTCGTCACTCCAGCGCTACTCCAGCCCTCGATCAGCGCGCGCCGTGTGGCGAGAGAGAAGGAACAGGGCGCTATAAGCAGTTAATTGGCGCGCTCCGGAACTTCCTTTGTGCCATGGACGCCGAGCTGCAGGCATGCATCCAGCGACAACGCTGGCGCATCACTGCTTCGCACTTCCCTAGGTTTCACGCTAGTGGAGCTGCATTAGCGCTGGATTTGAACTACACAAGCGCAGAATTTTTGTTTTGCCCCTAGACCACTGCAACTCTCAGGGCACATCTAGAGATTGTTCCAAGGCATTCCAAGGTTCCTTCTTCAGGCCACCGAGCTCGAGCAATGCACAAATTTTCTTTGAGTTAAGCAATATTCTTTAAAGCATGAAGATAAAAAAGATATGGGGTTTTACGCGCCAAAACCACAATCTGATTATGAGGCACGCCGTAGTGGGGAACTCCGGAGATTTTGACCACCTGGGGTTCTTTAACGTGCACCTAAATCTAAGTACACGGGTGTTTTCGCATTTCGCACCCATCGAAATGCGGCCGCCGTGGCCGCATGAAGATAACGGTACTGTACATAATTCCTACAGAGGATTTTAATATCCCGGATGTAGATTGGAGTAATTGATCACACGTGATGGGCAATTTATACTTTTTGTACACGGCCTAAATTTCACGAAATGGTGGATGCGCACTCACTATGTCAGTGAGTCAAAACACCAACAAGACTCAGCTGCCGCAGTGCTAACATGCTCGATTTATTTTTCTGCAATGAACCTGAACCAGTGCACTCCGTTACTACAATAACAGGTATTAGTGATCACGACGTTGTCATAGCAAAAATATCTTTCAGCACCATGAGACACCCAACTGCGCATTGGCGCAAGGTTTTCTCTCATGAAAACGGCGACTACATTTCAATAGCCTGTGAGTTGGACGCCTTTTATCCTAAAAGTCAGTCACTCAGTCATTGCTTAGACATTTGACACGTCGTAGAGTCTTTCTAAAATACAAGCGTTTGCCTTGCCCCAAGTTTTTGTTCTTTTGCGTGTAATTGTAGCTGCGCGCTGAAGTCGTGGATGATAAGGGAAATTTGTACGATTATTATGATGATTTAAGGACATCCTCTTTGAAAGAGGGTGGTGACAATAGTCACCTAGCCTGCTTGATTCAATCAGGTATGCTATACATCTTTTTTTATCTAGCATTTTTCATACATCTCTTTAATCTTTTTTTTTTCCTTCAAAATCTACCTTGTACCGCTACCTATGACTGTAAGAGGTCCGGTAGTATTAATTTCTTCCCTGCTTTTTTCCACCAATACTCTAAGCGTATGGTAAAGAAGAAACATCGCCTCTTTTGGTCTCATTGTAGATCGCGTGCGCCTGCATTGTATTTGAAAATGAAGGCGTTTGGTATAATGGTTCTGAAAGAAATGCGAAGTAAGCATGATGCTTACCTTCATAGTCTTGTAGAGAAACTTAAAAGTAAATGCACCGTCCATTGGGTGCGGTATAAAGAAATCCAGGTGGCTAAATTTAATCTGGAGTTTCACTCAATGGCGTGCCTCATAATCATATTGTTGTTTTGCCACGTAAACCCCCAGAATTTAATTTAGACTTAAAACCCGTCCGAGAAAAACTTAGAAGTACGTAAAAAACAAAAAAAGTCATAGGACTGCACGGCACATGCAGCACAGTCACAGCGTAAGCTGGTTGAGGGGCGCAAGAGTAGCTCCAATTTAGGCACCACGCACAACAAGGTCTTCGCGGCAAAGTGTATTCTCCTCGATTTTGACGAGAACGATCTGAACTGTCCGCACGGCGTCGACGGCGAGCTACGGCTTGTAATGCTCTCTGCACAGCAGTCTGCTGAGCCCGATGATGCCTGGTTGTAGCGGCGCACGTAGCTCTACGATTCACTTCGTCAGCAGCGGTTCGTACCTTGCGAGGAGACGTCATAACGTGTACTGAAGAGGTACCCAGAATACGTGGCGCACATCTAACATCGGGATAGCGTTGATTGCGCGTCTCGTCTGAATCTCATCTCGTCGTACGCGGCGGTTGCAGGCACGTTAACTAGATGGCGCCACCATGCTGGCCGAGGCTCGGGTCATCTGCGCCTGCGCGCCTGTATAAAGGGATTTTTTCTTCTGCCTGATAGCAAGCGCTTGCGTGCCTCACTGGTACAGTATCCCACTCCCACGCAGCCGGCCTGCGTTTGATCCCGGCGGAGAGCGGGTACCTTTTTTCGCATTTCCGGCGATAGTGGTTACGCCGCCAAACACCGGCGGCGGCCTCATCGCGACCAGAAACGGCTATTGGAATGCGCCCATAACAGATTACGCTGTAAAAGCAATCTAACGTTGCTATTCCGTATGAAATTGACAATGAATGTTATCGTGAAAAGGCAGAAGCTAAAGCAGAAAGATTCAACGATTATTTAAAGTCAGCGGTTTTGAGTCCGGTAGATAGAATCAAAGGCTTGAAGAGCACCAAAGAATAGTGGCCAATGAATGTTATTGAAATTTCTGAAATCAGTATCACGTATTTACTACAAGAAGTGAAGGAGCACTCAGCCGCTGGACCAGATGGTATATCCAACAAATGTCAGGTGTCGATTTCCCCAATCTTTCTTTTTTATTTTATTTTTTTCCCTGTATAAAATATCTCTTGATCAATGTGCCCGGCCGTGTGCTTGGAAAAAGGCAACTGTAATACCTGTGCACAAACGCGGCGATTAAAACAAAAATTTGTGACTACAGGCCAATATCCCTAACGAGTGTAACCTGCTAAATATTATTCACACGCATTTCATGAGTCACTTACAAACTAATAATTTTTTTTTCGTTGAACCTAGCATGGCATCAGGACTGGCTTTTTAGGAGCTGGTCCTTTTATTATATATAACATGCAATGACTTTGTTGATCATGTCTCTAGTTCTGTTATATTGTACGCTGATGACTGTTGCATTTACCGAAGCGTCACAAGCGAAGCAGACAGCTCATAAATTTCAATGGGATCGCGATTCGTTGATGTGCTGGTCTGCTACACATGAGCCTGAGCACTGTTATATGTAACGTTATGACATTTATAAACAAAAAGCAACCTTCCAGCTTTAAGTACAACATGAATGGCCGTGAACTAACACTCGTATATGAATACAAGAAAACATTTAGTGTCATTTTCACTAACATTTTGTCTTGGAACGGGCATATTGATAACCTTGTAAATTGATATTGTAACCTTGTAAGGGGCGAAGACTGCAGGCCGATATAATGTTGTTAAACCACAGAGATTTCAATCTCAAAAAATATTTGGTCCATGGCTAACAACAGAGCTACATAAAAGAGCACTTATGATTTTTTAAATCTTTTTTTGGAAAAACAAATATATTAGGTCCTTGTAATAGAAATGTAATAGTGGTTGACCCCACTATTCCATTTTTTTAATACCACAGGTTGTATAACATGTTGTATGTGTGTAGCTGACGTCTGGCGTTGTTATATGTTGTTATGTGTCTTGTTAGAGTGTTGGAGTCTCCTCAGCGCGCTGAGCAAATTCTTCAGCGTCAGTAGTTAAGTGCTCGGCGTCGTGGCACGGAAGCATAGCGTCCAGCATCGTCTGTACTTCGCGGCCGTAAACGAGATGAAATGGTGTGAACCGTGCCGTCTCTTGTGCGACGGTATTATACGCGAAGGTCACGTAAGGCAAGATGCGATCCCATGCTTTGTGCTGGAGGTCGATGTACATAGAGATCATGTCTGTGATGGTCTTGGTTAATCGGTCCGTAAGTCCATTGGACTGCGGATGGTAAGCAGTCGTCTTTCGATGCCTGGTGTTGCTCAATTGAAAAATTTCGTCCCTTAGCTGTGCCGTGAACGCCGTTCCTCTGTCTGTGATTACAGTGGATGGGCCACCATGGCGCAATATAATGTGACACATGAAGAACTGCGCTACCTCAGAAGCCGTGGCTCGTGGGAGCGCCTCTGTCTCGGTATAGCGGGTTAAATAGTCAGTGGCGACAATCCCGCACTTGTTGCCGTCGGTTGACAGAGGAAAAGGCCCAAGAATGTCGAATGTCCAAGCCGACTTGGTCGAATGGCTTATGGGGTGGTTCGATGGTTTCAATAACCCGGCGGGCTTCAGGGGTGGTGAATTTCGTCGCTGACATTCCAGGCAGCCTTTAACATACTGTTTGACGTTTTCCGAAAGACCGCGCCAGTAATACATGTCGCGCACTCTAGCAAGCGTTCGTGAGGAGCCGAGGTGGCCAGATGTGGGCTCATGGCAAGCGAAAAGAATATCCTCCCGTAAGTCTTTGGGAGCCACTAGAAGGTAGGCTCGGTCATTCGGGCGGGCGTTCTTCTTGTACAGCACATTGTCTCGTAGACAGAAGGACGTCACGACGCGACATAGGTGACATGGTATGGTTGTTTGACGACCCCCTACGTGGTCGATGAGAGGTGAAATTTCAGCGTCGTCACGCTGCCATCTGAACAAGTTCGACGTAGTAAGGGCGCCCAGGAAGCCGTCGTCGTCCTCTGACTGTCGGCTGACAGATTCGGCGGGAGCACGCGACAACGTGTCGGCGTGTTCGTGCTTGCGGCCAGACTTATAAACTATAGTGACGTCCAATTCCTGTAGCCGCAAGCTCCACCGTGCCAGTCGTCCTGAAGGATCGCGTATGTTCGCCAACCAACATAGAGCATGGTGGTCTGTCACCCCTTTGAAGAGACGGCCGTAGAGATAAGGGCGAAACTTCGTTTAGTCGCGTCATTCAGTCGCGTCGTCCCATTCGTTGTATTCGGCCACGCGCTCGAAGTTGGTCATCCAGTCTTGGACGTCTTCGAAGACGTCACCATGGAACGACTTCGACACCAGTGGATTCTGAAGTGTGTACCGCTTCGCCATTGCACGTTCCATACCGGTTGGGGTAGTCTGAAGCTCTGCGGTGTCTTCAGGAGGCTGTCCCCGGATCCTGCGGCTGGTCCGATGGACGGGAGTATCGACTAACACAGGGCTGGTGCTTCCGCTCCCAGGAGTAGTCTGCGGCATGAGTGAGAAGTACCTCGCACCTCCACCACTTTGCCACGCGCCTTCAAAGGGGAGCTGACGACGTTTATTGAGAGCAGCTGGGCTCTGGAGAAAACGGCGGCGAAAGCTAACTATCGAGCGGGGCGGTTGCTTGCTTGCTTGCTTGCTTGCTTGCCTTCGAGAGTGGCTCGTACCCACTTTGGGGGATTGGCCAAGAATCGGGTGATTGAAGGAAAACAATTATCGGAGTCTAATAAGGATCATTTTTTGAAAAAATTTGAATGACTAAAGGAATTTATTCATATAAAATTTAAGAATTTAGCAAGGAAATCATCCTGATTCAATTATATACCCTACAACATCTGCACAACATCCCTATGACAATGTCCGAGAGAAGAGGCACCGAAAGATAGAATATTGCGTATCGTAATATTCAATCCAGCACTGTGAAATTTTTCTTCTAAAGCGTGTTTTCTTTTGTTTCGTCTTTACAGTATGAGCGCAAGGAGGAGGGCGCCAGCCCAGATCGATGCACATAAAAGTTTAATGTAGAAATGCGACCTCTGAATTTGGTAAAGAGGACTTCAAGTTTTCTATTATGGCAGAATTTTCTGTTCCAAAAAAATAGGAGGTGTCGATAATCAGTTAAATGTATTATTGGCAGGTTCCAGGAGTCTTTTATGACTACCCGTCTCCTGAACCTAGCCGCGGTTATGTAAGCTGATACAGGAAGAATCAGAAGGATTGGACGACTAAGGGCAGCTCTCGCTAAGCTGTCAGCTAATTCATTGATAACTAATCCTTTGTCACCAGGCACCCATACCAATCTAATTAGTGTTAAGTTAGAAGGTATAAGACATTGAAATGTACGTGAAACTTGTGAGCCACTATTTGCAGTGAGAGCTAAACATAATGACAAAGAATTCGTTACTATTAGAACTTCCGAGATTTATGAGTGCACTTTTCGTAGAGCCAATGTAACCGCCAGAAACTCAGCTAGAAATACTGGTATGTAGTCTGGAAGTATTAAGGAAAACGACCAGTCAAAAGCGGAAGAGAAAATTCCAATTCCAGATTTTTCTTCTGATTGCGAGGCATCTGTCGCTATGACGTCTTTTATTTTTAACTCCAATAAGTGATCTTCTAATAGCCCATTTAATATATTGTGAGAAAGGAGTTTTGCGTTGTTTGGACATATATCGTCGAAAATAATTTGGACATTCTCTCTCTCACTGCAAATTGGAGGGATCTCGCATAATCGTACATCTAAGGGACCAACTAACCGCGGAGCGGTTAGCACGCGCACTTCTTTCTTCTTGCGCCTCTGCGCTTGGCCTGTTCCCACTATTACAGGTGACAATATAAACTGAAGTTATGTGCGTGTTTTCAGACTCTGTACACTGAGAACTCGTTTACGGAACTTTGCATGGAACTCTTAATGTCCTTTTGCTTTTTTTCTGTGGGTAGAACTTTGAAAATGTTCATTCCATTTTACTTTCACCAATGCATATCACTTTTTTGCGTTTTTGTTTTGCTTGCCCTGTGAAAAGGAGTAGCCGGCGCCAATATGGTGCTAACCCCTCATTTTATTTCGTATTACTTTAAAAAAACGCCTCATAACAAAGGCAAGTTGCACTTTAAACTATCTTAGGCATAGCTTCAATACAGCTTCGGCTAAGCTTAAACAAACCTTATATACTATGTCTAACTTTCGCCTCCATCTTAGAATATGCTTGCATTACCTGGGACCCCTTCACAATGTCTAATATCGAGAACCTGGAGCGGACACAGTTATAAGCGCAGCTCGATGCGTCTCAAATGATTATAAGTTTACAGAAAGCCTTCCGGTATACGAAGAAAATTAGGTTGGTCCCCCTCGCTGTCAGACGAAAGTATTTAAGCCTTTCTTTATTTTCTTTCTTTCTTTTCTTTCTTTGGGTTTATTAAAGGCAAATTCGCTACAAAATTTCCTTGGGAGACACGGCTAAAGGCTGAGGAAATGCCTCACTTGGCAGTGCCACCCTGGCAGCAAAGCAGCGACAGGATACCGTGGGAGAAGGAAACAAAACACATAATAAATGCATGCTTACGCTGTACAGGTCAAGACAGAAAAGCGAGTTGATTGTACATACAAGTAATCGGTGTCCGCATGAGAGAAATGGCAGTACTAAACAAAATTGTGAAAGGCACTATTAGCACTATTACACAGATATAAGGTACAACATGTCAAAGTGTTGCGAAAGGCACTATTAGCACTATTACACAGATATAAGGTACAACATGTCAAAGTGTTAAGGTGCGTCAAGTGTTTTAGACATCGTGAGAACGTTCGTATTCTTCAGCTAGTAGTTCTCTTGTTATTATTTTAAATGCTTTAGATAAAGTTCTACACTCCAGTAAATGTAGTATGGTTGGGTATTGGTTCAGCATGTCTGGTATTTGAGAAGTTAATCGTTGGTCTCCGTAGTTGGTGCGTGATCGAGGTTTGTATATTAAGCTCTGGCGTAGTTCGTACGGGGTTTGTTTCACATGATATGTATCAATAAAAGTGATGAATTTAACCGATACTGACGTAGTATCTCCAAACATAGCTTGTGTGTGTATAACTGCTTGATAGGCAATATATTATAGGCTTTGAAATATGGTCGTGTGCTTTCGCGGAGTGAACTGTTTGAAATTGCCCGTATTGCACGCTTTTGAAGAATTAGGAGGGAATTAAGATTTGTGTCAGTCGTTGTTAGTCACACCAAGGAACAGTATGTTAGGCGGGAATGAACTAGAGCATAGTAAATTTGAAGCTTAACATTCGATGGAACGTAATACCTTAGTCTATTTAAAATGCCGATTATTCTGGAAAGATCTTTTTTTAACGTGTCAATTTGGGGGGACCAAGAGAGATGTTCGTCAAAATGTACTCCTAAGAATTTTATTGTTGTCGATTGCTGAATCTCGCTACCTTGGAAGTAGATTGGTCTGTATGGAATGTTTGTTACTCCTTTAGGTTTGAAAAGCAGGTACTTTCTTTTAGCTATGTTACTCTGAAGTTTGTTTGCATTTAACCATATATTTAACTTGTTCATCCACACGTTAGCTTCTTTATACAGTTCACATACGTTTGGACCTCAGAAAAATACGTTTGCGTCATCAGCATACAATATTATTTTATTATATCCCTCAATATTTACTATATCATTAATGAACAGCAAGAATAGGACAGGTCCAAGGATGGATCCCTGGGGGACACCATACTTAATGAATTCAACTTGAGACTGTATATTATTTACTGTAGTGTATTGCTTTCTGAATGCTAGATAACTTTTTATCAGTTGCATGGAGGTACCGCGAATACGATAGAAGGGAATGTTCCGCAAAAGCCGGTCATGCTGTATGCATTCAAATGCCTTCCTGGAATCCAGAAATATCCCAAGTGCATCTATCTTATTTTCAATGTTGTCTAGAATGTATTCTTTGATGCTAAGTAAAGCGATCTCTGTAGACTTGTTTTTGCAGAATCCATACTGCTCTTTTGAGATAATGCTGTTTCTCGTTAAAAAACCTGTAATCCTCTTATTTATAATGTGTTCAGCAATTTTTGCATATACAGAAAGGACAGATATCGGTCTGTAGTTAGAGTTCGTCAAACGACCCACCTTTAAAAATTGCAGACACTCTAGCAAGTTTCATTTGATCGAAAAAAAAACGCCTGAAGCTAGTATTAAATTATAAATGTGCGTCAGAGGTACAGCGACAATGTGACTTATAGCTTTTAATGGCTTCAGCTTGACGTCATCAGGGCCGCATGCACAGTTATCCTTTAATGACAATATTAAATGTTCCACTTCGTTCTGGTCAGTAGGAAACAGGAAAACACTGGAAGGACAGTCTGTGGCTATATAGTTATCACAAGGCGTTTGTATGGTGTCATTTGTAAACCCTCCTACAACTAGAAAGTGTTTATTGAAAGTATCGACGATTTCTGCATTCCTTATGCCCGGCTTTTGAAACTTGACTGTTCTTGTGACTGCTTTTTTGTTAATTAGCTCATTAATTGTGTCTCACAAGAGGCGTGGATCTGCTGAATGAGCAGCAAATTTGCTACTATAGTATTCTGACTTAGCTATTTTCAGGTCTTTATTCAGTTTATTACGAAATTTTTTCTAATTACGTAAATCATTTTCATCTCTGGAGGACAAAATACTTGAAAAAGGCCATTTCTGAATTTAATTCTGCTGTGAAGTTCAGCTGTTATCCACAGCTTCCGGCATTTTCTGTGTTTTTTGAGGGGCTTAGGAGGGAAACACTTTTCATAGATGGATGTAAAGTAGTCTAAGAATATGTTGTAGGGCTTATTGTGATCAGTTTCTTTGGTAATAGTGCTCCAATAACACCAGTGACAAAGTTTTTATTTATTTATTTATTTATTTATTTATTTATTTATTTATTTATTTATTTATTTATTTATTTATTTATTTATTTATGATACCCTCAGGGTCAACAGACAATACAGAGGGGAGTGGTATAAAATACAGAACAACAAAATTTTAACTACAAGAAGCAGCACAATGTTTCTAGTTATACGATAATAGTTATGAAGAGGCAGAATACATGTTACAAAAATACTATAAATACAATAAATACAAAGAAGCAGTCCAGTGTTTCTAATTATACAATAATTGCTATAAAGAGGCAAAATACAACAAGATGTTACAATGCATTCGTTATTGAAGTCACAAATTTTTCATGATCTGAGATTGTTACTACCAATTTGGGAAGGCAATTCCAATCATTTGATGTGCGTGGTATGTATGACTGTAGGAATTATTCTGTTTTACACAACGTAATGCCAACTTTATGAGCATGATCCAGACGGTGCGAAACCTAATGGGGAGGAAGTATTACTAAATCGCGCAGGTAAGGATGATGATACAGTTTGTGAAAAAGGCTTAAGCGAAGCATCGCACGCCGAGAAGCAAGCGTAGGTAGTTTAAGGTTAGCTTTCATTACAGTGATGCTCGAGATTCGATTGTAATTAGAGAGTACAAAACGGAACGAATTATTTTGCACCATTTCTAGCGAATGTACCAAATTATTATGATGCGGATCCCAAACCGAAGCGGCATATTCTAACTTAGGACGAATGAGTGTTTTATATAGCGTTAGTTTGAGAGACGAAGGCGACTTTGCAAAGTTACGACGAAGATATCCGAGCATGCGATTAGCGTTGCAGACAACATGAGAGATGTGAGTATCCCATGTTAGATTGCTACTGATGTGAACTCCGAGGTACTTATTAGAAGATACGCTGTCGAGTAGTACATTATTTAGGTGATAAATAGGTAAACTAGTAATCTTTCTAGACACTCACATGAATTTGCATTTTTTAGTGTTTAGTTCCATAAGCCAGGTGTTACACCACTCAAAGACGGCGTTAATGTCAGCTTGAAGAAGAGCGGCGTCATTTGGACCGGTTATTTCTGGGAAATTTCCCAGTCATCGGCAAACAAAAAAAAATCTTTAAAATGTCTATATTATGCTTTGGGTAATTCCTAAATAATACTTACATTATTTTGGATTACACAGTTGCCTGGTAGGAAGCAATATATTGGGAAATGGTCACTAATGTCGGACATAATGGCGCCTGCTTTCACATCATCAGGATCGAAGCTTGTGATACATAGATCTAACGTTGTTTCAGATGTAGCGGTTATTCTTGTTGGTGTGTTAATTACATTTGTACAGCCATATGTTTCGATTAGTTCATTTAGGCGTACATAGCAGGGGTTATCTAGTGACACACTGATATTGAAATCACCAACTAAGATAGTTTGCAAGCGAGGTTCAAGAGATTTTTCCAGCAGTTTCTATATATATACGCTCCTCAAAGACGGAAGCCGCTTTTTCAATACGCCCACAAGTGTCATGAGCATGCGTGGCCTGGCTATACAGATCAACAATGATCATGAGAACGCTCACAAAACATTACATATATTTTCAAGTTTATTGATGCATCGTGGGGAGCGTAAGGAGAAGTTCAACATCGTCACCAATCCCGAACCGTACGGCTACCTTATTGCGGTACGCGCGCAGCAGACGACACGCACTTGCTTGCGTGACGCAATGCGCGCGGCGGGAGAATTTGCGCACGCTGGACACACTGCGCATGAGCAATGCTTCTCGTTGCCGCCGCTGAACCACGCTGTGAGCTCAGAAGGCCACGCGTTCCCGTGTTCACCCTCAAAAAGATTGCGACTGTGCATGCATGATGCCACCCGCCTTCATGTCAAACGTGACAGGTCCACGCTTCCTCGAATGACTGTCGCCCTTTCTCCACTTGCTCCCCTCACTAACACTTTACTGTTTGTATGCCATACGAATACAAAACCTCATTTCGTCGCCCATTCCTTGGCCATTGAGAGCAGCTCGCGTGCCTGTCGAGTCATGCTCTCGCATATGTATGTACGGCTGCTTTCGCCTCTGAGCAATCGCCTTCTTGAGAGCCACTTGTCTCTTAATTCCTGGTTAGCAAATCGCACAATAACACCACGTGCCCTGCCTTGTTTTGCGTGTGGCCGATGGACGTTTTCAAGCTCATTTCGGGACACAGGAAGAAGTGAGATTTGTTTCGCAATTTCGTTGACTTTTGTCTTGAGATCCTCATTTTCAGTTTCTGGAATCCCGTGGATTTCTAGATTCAAACGCCGGCTGCGGTATTCTAGCTTATTTAAATCCTTCGCCGTCAGAGCTAGATCTTTATTTACCTTGGTTTCCTCTAGCTTATCGACTCTTTTCGTCAAATCTTTCATAGCTGCTTCTTGGGCGTGCAACCGTTCGCGGAATTCGTCAAATTTATTTGACAGAAGCTGCACAGATGTTTCCATGGCTTCAATTTCGCTTGGTAAAGCGAGAAGTGCGTCGATTTTGCGTTCGAGCGAGTGGAGCTGCTGCGCTACAACTCTGTCCGTATACGCCCCTTTCGTTTCGGGCCCCGATTTCTGAATACCGCTCCCACCGCTCTTGCACTTATCACTCTTCCATGGCTTTTTCGCTCACTTTTTGTACGCTTCTTCCGAAACGCCTGAGCATGCATCTAAGTGGAATGCGAATTTACAGTCTGAGCAAATCGGCTGGGGGCGTCCTTTATCTAGTTCCCGACGGCAAGCACAACAACGTAATTGTGACATATCACAGCGACTACAGGGTGATCAACAATGCACCAACGCTTGGCAGCAGCGGCAGGGAGCGAGATAATGTCACAAAAGTAGTCGCCAACCTGTAAAATACGGAGCAAAATCTCAGACGTTTGCACGCTGGCCGCTGCCGCTGCTGCCAAATGGTGGGTCACACCCCTCGAGGAACTTCGCTGGTCGTGTCCGGGTAGCGTCGATGCAGCAGCCGGTGACGTCGACAATCTTTTCGCGATAGTTTCTTTTCCGGCGAAAGGATGGCGCCACACAGGTGCCCAGGATAAAACCCCTATATATAAGAAGTAGCGCCAACCACTTCCCTATTCCTCCGTTCCGCAGTCGCGCTCGGCACGGTTAGCTAAAACCCCTATACGGTTAGCGCGATCGAGGCGCGATATCGACAGTGGCGCCGCCTACGTCGGGCCTGCCGTGGCAGACGACAGCTAACGCGCTACCAGAGGAAATCCGCGGAAAACTTCGATCGCGCCCTGCGGAGAAGCTTTTGAGGCTCGATTTTGCTTCGTCAGTCAGTAACCGGCCTTAATAATGCCGTTTTGGATGTAGCAACGCGACGATGCGAGACGGCGCAAATGCCAAGTGTGCAGCAAGCGTTTGCGCTAACCGGATGGTAAACAAAAAAAAAAGCCTTTTGCCCTCGCCTTGTCGGCTGCGGCAACTGAAGGTGCAGCATCATGCCATCACAACGAAGTTCTTGTCCCTAACAAGCTTGATTAGTTTGCGCGTACAGCACTTTCGTCGCACAGGCCCGAGAATGGCGGTCGGAGCGCGCTGGAAAGAAAAAAAATATATACAAAAGTGCCACGCGTGCTTCCACGTGACACGGATTGGCCAATGGGGGAGTGGAGGAGGCTGGGGTGACTGGAGGTGGCGAGGAGGAAACGCCGGGGTGAGCGCAGTGGCGGCAAGATCTAAGAATGGCGATACTTTTTATATATAGGGGTTTTTTAGCCCAGGAGCGCCGGCCAGGTACGGCAGTCGATGTCTAGCGTCCCAGCCTGTTTCTTGATGCAGCTGTAAAATACGGAGCAAAATCTCAGACGTTTGCACGCTGGCCGCTGCCGCTGCTGCCAAATGGTGGGTCACACCCCTCGAGGAACTTCGCTGGTCGTGTCCGGGTAGCGTCGCTGCAGCAGCCGCAGTCAAGTATCAATATGTATCAATATTATGTATCAATAGGATGCATAAGGTGTATCACTCGAAATCTGGAATTTTAAAGAAAAAGTACATGAAACAACCGAGTTATGTGTCTCGAACATAACATGTGTCTCGAACATATGTGTCTGGAACAGATCAACCCTTACAGGTGCGCGAATATGCCTTTAGAGTTAACGTACTTAAACATGCATTTTTTCCACGCCCAATACACTACTGGAACAAACTGACGCCCGATGTTGTTGTTACGCATGTCTACTCTTTTCCTCCCGTTTTGCAGAACGTCCTTCTGTGATTGATGGTCCTGGAAATGTGTCCGTAGTGTTTGAATGTTTAACATTTTATTAAGGCGAAAGCCTTATATGTCTCATGGCGAGGTCTCCGCTTCAAGGCTGTTTCAAAACCACGTCATCGACACGAAATGGTCCTCTTAGAATAAGAGGCGATAATGTGCACAAAACCGCGATTAAGGGTGGAAGAATAATTAATGAAGTGAATTGAAGTGATAATGGGCATACAGAGAGGCCAATGAGGGCAATTAAGAGTGAAATGACGCTGAATTAAAAGGGTTTAGTTGGGTGATAGGAGTCAAATGAAAGGTAATGATGAGATAGAATAAGCTAAGATAATGAAGAGTAAATGAGAGTGAATTAAGACTGAATGAGGGTGAATAAAGTGGTGATAAGGTGAATCAAGATTGAGGAAAATTGCAAATTAGGAGTAATAGAGCAAACCAAGCGTGATGGAAGTAAAACCGAGATGATAGAGTGAATGAAGGTGAGCCAAGCAGTGATGGGGTGAATCAAGAGTGAATCAAGTGTGAATACAGAGTAAATCAAGGGGTTATGGAGTGGGGGAGTGACTTGCAAAATATACATGAGATTTGAGGGTCCACGTGAGAGTGACTCCGCAAAAAAAGTGCTGAGTCACGGTTGCAGATTGGTGAATCATAGGAAGGGTGACTTGCAAAAAACATGATGACGTGCAAAAATGACTAAATTGTGGTTTCAGAGTGATGATGACTCAGCAAAAAACAGTGGTCGTCGTGTTAGCGGCGCTCGGGTTTTCACCTTCAAGTCGACTTAGTTGTAGCATAAGGGACCCCTAGTAATTTAGTGGTCCGACATTTTGCTAAGCAGAATAGCGAAGTATTTGTCTTTGTCTGCGTTCTTCTTCTTTCTGGGGTTTTACGTGCCAAAACCAGTTCTGATTATGAGGCACGCCGTAGTGGAGGGCTCCGGATTAATTTTGACCACCTGGGGTTCTTTAACGTGCACTACAACGCAAGCACACGGGCGTTTTTGCATTTCGCCTCCATCGAAATGCGGCCGCCACGGCCGGGATTCGATCCCGCGATCTCGTGCTCAGCAGCGCAACGCCTTAGCTGACTGAGCAACCGCGGCGGGTGTTTGTCTGCATTGCTTTATACTATGTCTATATATATATATATATATATATATATATATATAGAGAGAGAGAGAGAGAGAGAAATGTATTAATGCGATTAGCATTCTTAGAGTACTTCGCGAACTTTCCGGGGGCTATGGATCTATATCTATCTATCTATCTATCTATCTATCTATCTTTCTAACCGTTTTCCCACATACTTGGGTGACTGGGACGTCCATGGTTTAATGGGTAGTGCGTCAGGCTACTGTGCTGGTGTTACAGGGTTCGAAAGCAACCGTTGGAACAACTTGGGTCAGTGGATATATTTGGTACTGGATGTGTGCCACTGTACAATGAGCATCTCTGATGCCAATTTGGCAACAGGCATTAATATGCGACTGGGCACAAGCCGAACTTGAATGAACTTCGTTAACGTGCATTTGGGTCACTGACTACAGGCAACTGGATACGTGCCGTTCTTCACCGAACTTATTTGACACCAAGTTGGGTCACTGGTTAAATGCCGCTGGGTATGTGTCATTCTTCAGTGACCAAAAAGAAAACTTTGCAATTTGAAAATGAAAAACAGTTGCACGAAAAACACAAGGACGAAACTAGTCCACACAGGAATGGCACTTGTACTCGTCTGGTTCTCGTTGTTTTTTTCCGCACTACTGTTTTTCTTCTCAGTTATGAATCAACTCGCCCAACAAAATCTTTTACTAAGCTTTAAGATTTATCCGGCATTGCTCGAAACCGAACCAGCGTCATATACGTTTCGGTGTATTTTCTCTGTATACATATTCACACATGCGTCCCACGCGGACTTCGTGGTGGTGCCGCCATATGGCACAGCCTGTCAGCATGTCAAGAGAAGAAGTCAGGCTGCATATAGGCATCATACATGACGCCTTTCGGCGGTGGTACTATACCGAGTGTCGCTACATTGCTTCAATGCTAATCGCATTAACGTCGACATCTATCGTGAGATGGCTTCTGTCGGAATTTTTTAGATTGTTGTTTCCCCTACAATAATGCCCTAAGAGCGCTGTAGGTACTCCAATAAAAATTTGACGGCGGTCATTGGGACTCATGCGACAGTAATGCGATAGCATTAGCTTTCACTGTTTTGTCTCTCTGGCGCGTTCCTGTTTTGCGCCGAATAATGAGACGTGCTAGACTCGTCATCGCATAGCCTCAGCATTCTTCCGTCGACGCTCTTGAACAGGACCACTCGTAACACTCGCAAAAGGCGCGGCGTCCATCGCAGCATTTAGCTATACAGCACATAGAACACTAGCGCAGTCACAAACGTGACTATCTGAACGCATGGCACGTGTCCGGACTTGCCCTGGAGCGAAGTTCAACTACTGACGGCCGACCGCCAACCCACAGAATTCTTATTCTTTTTTTCTAGGGTTTTACGTGCCAAAACCAGTTCTGATTATGAGGCACGCCGTAGTAGAGGCCTCCGGATTAATTTTCACCACCTGGGGTTCTCTAACGTGCACTACAACGCAAGCACACAGGCGTTTTTGCATTTCGCTTCCATCGAAAAGCGGCCGCCGCGGCCGTGATACGATCCCGCTATCAACCCACAGAATAAAGGGAAACTCTACCTTCCACAGTGGTACAAGAATAAGCAGCGGAAGCACATGAAATCTATCCAAGCATTCGATGGATGTCGCGACTCGCACAGGAAGCAGAATCATTTTTTTTTACTCGGTGGCGGGCAATATGGTGGGCGTCTCGCAACCAGTTGGCTGCCGCGGCCCGGCCCAGCCGTAGCGCTCGCTGGTTGCGTTTATTAATGCGAAACCGTTATATGCCCCATTACGCGAAAATCTGGCGTTGTCGTCGGCGGCGTTACCGAAAGATGGTACCAAAAATAGCCGGCGGCGCGAGGAGTGAAAACACGTTAAAAATGCTCGGATTATTTTAAAGCTTAACAATTTGAATTTATTGAATAAATACGAGGAATCTGCATTATATTCGGCATTTGCAATACAACGTAATGCATTTTTTTTTTGAAGCGAGAGTAATTTTTGCTTAGATTGCAAGGAGCCAGTGCCCCACACCAAAAGACCATAGCGTAGCTAGGAACAAAAAAGGCTGTCCCAACGTGAGAGCGGCCCGCAGGGGAGTCGGGATAAAACCCGGCTCTCGTACCTCGGTGTTCAATAAAGTTGTTTATCTATGTCAACTTTGTCAGGCACGTTTCTGTAAACAAATTCAATTAAATTGAATTCGAAAGGAAATTTGGTACATTTTGGTCTGGGCGGGAATCGAACCCGCGCCTCTGGGGTGCGAGACGAGCACGCGTCCCCGTCGTCACGGTGGCTCCACGGTTACGGTGGACTTAAGTTGTGCCTAGTGCGCGTGTCATAGCACATGACACATCACTGCTTCCGTCACTGCCTCCCACGTGTCACATTTCATCGGTGCTGTGTCTACTGCGATGCACTCTCGACGCCAAATTATGAGTGTATAAAATAAGGTGTGCCTAGTGCGTGCGTAATAGGACACGTCACATCGCTGCCTCCCGCGCTTCACTTGTTCTTCAGATTTCACCGGTGCTGTGCCTACTAGGGTGCTCTCCGAAGCGTCTACCTCAGCGGCAGCTGTGAAACGTCGTGGTCGCTCACGTAAGCAGGCCTCAGCAAATGAAGCAAGGGAACACAAAAAAATTCATCGTTCTGCAGCAAAATGGTCCGAATGTTTTCGCTCTGTGGACAACGTATACACAAGCACACACACACCGATTCAGCAGACAGAACTTTAATGCATGTCGCATACATAAATCAACAACATTTCACCTAAGCGATTATAATGCTTCCGCATTCCCGCACGTAAGCAGTCTTCAGTATCTCTGCTAAATTTTCTTTTTTTTTTTTGCGGCTTCTTATGCCGCGTTGGCCTTTAGCGATATTCGTCTCTTATCAGGCCAGGTGGCCCAGAGGTCTCGACTGGCACTATAAACACGATATTCACGGTATCACCTCATTTATTGACAGCATCAAAGCAACAGCAAATCAAATGTGCTCATTCCAGCTGGCACTTCGGCGTTGTCATTACAGCATGTCGTGAGCCGCTAACTCATGCCTTGAAATGCATCGCCAGCTGAAATTGTATGTGAAATTGTTATTTCATATACAATTTTGTCAGTAGTTTTCACTATGTTTCCTACATGAAGAGTTATTAATGTTCTCCTCTAACTAATAACAATACATCTGTTGTGTTTTCAGTCTTGACTAATTATTTATTTTATTACATGAAATGTACAAGAAACATGGTAGAGCATTGTTATCACATGCTATATGAAAGCATAATATACACCAGCCATTAAACTAAGTATATGCCGCTAAACATTCAGAGACGAGCAGTCTCAAGCAGCAACAAGTTAATCGCAGTAATGGGTACTAGCGCTTCATAAGCTTATACTAGGCACGTAAAGATGTGCTACCCTTTGTTAAAATGACTAGCCCTACACTAGCCTTGTAAGTTAAATAACCTGTAATTTCACTCCATTTTGTCCCCAGCATGAACACTTTGTGACACTAGCAAACACAGGTGCAATTTTCATGCTTCATTTGCTAACTCTGTGCCATTTTAAATGCGCATTCTTCCCATGAGATAGGCTTAGGTTTGGACAACTCGCGAGTTCGTTTTGCTTCTGTGCACTATGTTGCACGCAAAATCTTTTCAGTTAATGTGAACTTCAGGAAAAGTTAGGCAAACATGCGCAGTTAATTCGAATTGAATATTCAGAACACTATAAAGAAACAAGTACTTATAGCCTTAACTATCAACACTTGACAGTGATGAGAGATAATGCACCCTCGAGGTGTATGTCTAGCATCTTTAAATTAAAGCAAACATTGTAGTCTTGCGGTGGCAGCCGAAGTACGAAGTACAAATGGTGGCCCTATGGTGACAGCCGAGCTTATTTTTCATGCTTGCAGTCCGTAGCTTTACATTGATCGTGCCCTCCCTAAGCTTATGCCTGAAAGACAAGTATGTATCAGAAATGCAGACAACATATTCGAAGGCAAATAACACTAACATAAAATACAATAAGCAAAGTGATTAGAATATTGACAGCCAAGTGCGAAACGCATGAAAATGTACCTTGCTTTAGTTCATGCACTTGCTGCAGCGCATTTACTGGGAAGCTCTTTCCTTGCCCCTGTTGACAAACTTTTAGCTCCTCATACGAGTGATGTTCGTTGCCAGCTTGCGAGCTGCCAGGATGCAAAAGTATTTGTTGATAACTGAAAGAAAATAGCAGTGTCCTCAGTTAGACAGGTACAGTAATTACTACTGGCATCACAAGAATATTTGTCTGATGCTGCAAATATTCTACTCTACTGCAAGAATAAGTGCCCATGGCTGTACTTTCGAGGATTAATAATCTAAAGCAAGCTAAGCTAGCAGAAGCAAGCTAGTCATTCATAGCAAATATAGTTATGTCAACAGACACACAAGAAATTTCAGGGCCTCAAGTAGGTTTTGGTTTATTTCAGTGAGCTACACTGCACATACCGATGAATTGAAGCTTCACAAGGCAGCTGGTAGCTGAATAGTGGTTCCACCCACAAAAGCATTTCTTGGGAAACCAGTACTTTATTTTTCTTCATGCTGCTGAATTGCCGATGACTGGTCCTATGGGCAATTACGCGTTGAAAGGTGTCACCTTTCCAAATCAACGGATTCACAGGGCGCTGGCTCCGGCATTTTATTTTTTTGTTACCAATTCTGCAGCAACTCGCTGATACTCGCTGTTGCAGCGAGTATCATGAACCGAGCGTCTATTTTCTAAGCTGTTTCGTATGCTAGATTCCGCCAAACCGGTACGCAAGTAGCAACGTGCAAGCTCACTGGTATGCCCCTCCGCAGAGTTGAAGCAGTTGCAGTTCGGATCCGTGTATGATACAGACCACGTCTCGCATGACTGAAAATATTGGCTTCACCGCTCCCGAACGCGTCACTTCAAACAAGCGACATAACGGCAGAAATCATAGGGCAAAATACTGGTTTTAGCATATGAACCAGGAAGTCGCGCGGCAAACCGTTAGAATTTTGAACTGAGAGGACATAGGTCACGTGGGAGGTCGATGATGCTGAACATTATTTTGCATCTATGATCGATGATCAATAGAATTGGTACTCAAGAGTACTACACATAATTAAGAATAATAATTTCGTACTCTTTGCCATGTAAGGAAAATGCTATGATAAGTGTGGGAGGAAGCTTGTTGGTTAAAATTGCGCTAATTGCGGCACCTCTATTTTGCTAACGGAGGCATTCCTTGGGTGTGGAAGTACTATACTCATTTTTTTAGCTGCGCCGCGGTTCGTTTTTTCGCACTCTGTCGCAATTTGTTCAACTTGAGAATGTGCGGGGCCTCGCCAGTAGAGCCGGCCACGTTCCACCGCGCAGCGCCGTCGCCTTCTCTTTCATTGGCTCCGCCCCAGTGGGCGCGGTACTCTCCTGGGTCCGGAACGGATGGCGTATCGCTGCACCTGTGCTCCCTCCCCACGACTGAAGCAGCTTCTACTGGCGATCCACCCCGACCCGAGGGTGGCAAATGGCAAGGGACCTAAGCTGCTCCCCGAGTCTGGCCTCACCAGGCGAGACAGAGCCACCCTGCTGCGACTCCGGACTGGCTGCATATGGACAGCAGCCAGGCTTCATGCCAAAGGCCGCAGCGCCTCCCCCTCGTGCCAACGATGCGGTGACCCCGAGACACTCGAACACCTCCTCTGCGCCTGTCCAGCCCTAGCACAGGAACGTTCGAAGGTCACCCGAGCCTATAGACTGCAGGGACTTCCTGCTGACTCACTGACCAATCTGCTGTTCCCATCCCGCTACCATCTCCACGCACTACACAGCCTCGTGGAGTTCGTGGAGGCGAGTGGGATAGCAGCATACCGCTGAGAGTACCTGCCCTTGCCGGTCCCTGCCGCCTCTGCTGCCTACCCATGTGCGGACGAGCCCCCTGAACTACCTCTTCTCTTTTTCTTTACCTCCTACTCCCCCTATCCCCTACGACGCTGCGCCGTGCTCCCTTATGGGCTGCAGAATTAAGCGTCTCTTCCTTATGTATAATAAACACCTCCTCCTCCTCCCCGCGACGCGCTTCCTCGCTCGTGACGTCAGGCGTCGACCAGCGTCGGCCTGCTCTCCATTCCTCTCTCCCTACTTTGCCGTACATAAGTCGACAGGCAGGTTTTCTTCATAAACCTAACGCATTAATAACGCATAGCCTAACGCATTATTAAAATAAAAAAGTGCAAGACACTTCAGTTTCAGCCGTCTTGTTCATTGGCTTAATACAGAGTGCAGGAAGTGGACTTCACTCGGGAGGGAATTCTGATCAAGCATCACCTCGCCAAATGGCAATGGATTATATCCGAATAATCACACCTATTTCTTTAACTATTTCTTTGTTTTCTGTTTATTGGCGCTCTCTTCATTTGTTCTCTGAATTGTTTATTAATGCATTTTCACATGCGTTATGTATCACTTGGGGTACATTGTAATTGATTCTTTGAGTACATGCGTTCGTGCGTGTGCATGCGCACCCGCCCAGTGCGCACGCACACGATTGAGTCTGTCTGTCTGTCTTTCTTTCTCTCTCTCTCTCTCTCTCTCTCTCTGTGTGCGTGTGTGTGTGTGTGTGTGTGTGTGTGTGTGTGTGTGTGTGTGTGTGTGTGTGTGTGTGTGTGTGTGTGTGTGTGTGTGTGTGTGTGTGTGTGTGTGTGTGTGTGTGTGTGTGTGTGTGTGTGTGTGTGTGTGTGTGTGTGTGTGTGTGTGTGCGTGCGTGCGTGCGTGTGCGTGTGTACGTGTGCGCGTGTTTTCTCCTACTTTACTCAGCTGCATAGCGCTTTACTCAGGTGCATAAGTTATGTAGTGGAGACTAGAGCCTTGCAGTAACGTCTGTCCTACGCCGTTGTCAATATTTGTGTTCACAATGACTGACTCTTTATTATTTTTATTTTTTTATTTTTATATATTCTTAACCCTATCCGCCTCCCCAAGTGTAAGGTAGCCAACCGTGTATGTCCTTGGTTAACTTCCCTACTTGTAGCACGATTCTTTTGGCGCTGCTAGGCCTGACGGCGCGGTATGAAATCCCGACCATGCAAAAAAGCCCTTATCCCTTGCATTCGGGGCCCATTAAAGATCACCCAGATGCCCAAAAATAATTTGGAGTCCCCCACTACGGCGTGCCTGATAATCGTGGTTTGAGTCGGTAAAACCCCAGAATTCAATTAATTTTCCCACGTGTCCAAATCAATCCACCCAACGTGACCGTCTACGCGAGCATGCAGTCATGTCGAAAGTGAGGATCGTGGGCCACGTACGACGATGTAATTAGTAGGAAGCGCGACACGAATCGTGACACCATCTTGAGCGATCCCTCCTTATTGGCTCTTGATACTCGTTGTCTGCTGTCTTTTTTAGGTCAAATTAAACGCGTGGAGAAGACCGCTTGCTGCATATTGGAAAAGGTTGTGCTCTTCATTGTGCATATATTTTTGTTGTGCTGCATATTGGAAAACTGTGTTCTTCGCATTCCGTCTTCTCGTAGGAACGTTATGTTATCCCACTAATGAGCTCCTCAAGTGATTTCGTTTTATCCTCGGATACGGTAAGCGCAGAAATGTACCACTCATATGTAGGGTCCTTTGTTTCCGGGTAAAACCCAATAATTCCCAATTTTCGTCCTTTCGTAAAAGATGATAATATATTCAAGTCTTACAAAACTCAAGAAAACTGCCCACCTTGTGTGAGCAAGTGGTCAAGATATATGATATAATTATTTTTGCATACATTATATATGCCTAGATGGTATATGCCTCCTTTCTGCCTGTCGCTCAAGCGAAAACCGGCATATATAATATTGTTACAGCGCGGCGAAGGGGATGAAAAGAGAGGAAGCGCTGATGGAGAAAAAGGAGTACTTCTTGGGCTCACCACGGTCTTCGTGCTTCGGTTATAGCTGCCTCGTTAAAACCACATTAAACCTATCTAAAGCGCGTAACGCTATATTGAGCACCTGCCAGCCTTGAGTGAACGAAAGTTTGTTGGTTTTAGTAGCCGCGTTTACATGAATATGATATGGCGCATTTTATCGCATTTCCCGCACGTCGCATACGTGTACATGGCAGTAATGCGCTAGGAAGCGATGGCAGTGCTGACGTTGCTCTGCATTTCGAACGGTAGCTGTGACGTCGAGTGGACGTTTACCCAACTACGTTGCGTTCAAAGAAGGTTGGCTGAGCCGGCCTATAGCGGGAACTAGTAAAGCTGGATAACCGACAAGCACGAAACGCCCGACAGATCTAGGATTGACACAGAAATGCTGAAAAAGCATATGGTAACGTTGCCAACGAGAGCATGCAAGAAAAATCCTCCCACTTCTTGCGAAACCGGCCCATGTGCACTACCACTTATGCTTTTTTTTTCTTTGTTCAAAAAGTTCAAAGAACAAAGTAACGAAGGGATCACCAAACGCGTCTCTTTTTGTTGTTTTTGCTCATGTTGTTTAAAATTATCGATAATGCCTGCATGGCAACGACGATTTGCATAGACGAGTTCGTCACTTGGTTTGCATGCACATCATTACATGTCCATTAGATGATCATTACATGCTCCTGCGAGTGATATCGCTTGTTTAAATACTTTTATTTTTCTTTATTTTTCATTTTATTTACATATACTGTTGTCTTTATGCAAGACATATAAAGGGAGTAGGTACAGATAGCGAATACAATTGTAGTACCGTATACAAAAAAGTCGTTATACAATGTTTTCAATGTTTTCGCTTGTAACGTGGTCAGGTAAAAGATTATCGAAACTATCAAATGGTAGGTTATGCAAAGAATCACCTAATTCATTCCATAATTCAACGGTTAAAGGCAACAAAATAAAATTTGTAACAGTCCCAGATTGAATCTAAAGGGCATAATATTTAGTAGGTGTCTGCGCCTAGTTGGCCGGACAGAAGGGTTGCAAAACTTAACGGGTACTGAAATGAACAACGTTGAGTGCACCACCTTATGTAGCAAGGAAATGCGCTCGCAAGTGCGTCGGTGCTCTAAAGAAGAAAGTGTTAAGTTGGCAGCTTGTACTGCAGGTGAAAGTCGCTATCATACCACTGGCAAATGAATCTATTCGCCTTTTTTGTTTGCACTGTTTCATTTTTTTCAATGTCCTGCAAATAATGGTGTGGCCACGCGACGGAGGCATATTCGTGAACCTGGCACACCAGAGATTTGTATGCCAACAGCTTGCAATCGATAGTGTCAGTCTTTAAATTACGCTTTGGTAGCGTAGCCAAGCTTTCTTTGTGCCCGTGCACATATTTGTTCTACGTGGTCATGCCAATTCAGGTTAGACGTATAATTTATTCCGAGATAGTTGAACTCGTTCACATGAACTAGTGATTGTCGTTGGTTTCCGTATTCGAAGTGCAAATGTCTTTTTTTTTTGTTGTTTCTGAACTTCATGACTACTATTTCTTGAAATTAATTTGCATTTGCCATCGGTCACTCCACTCACAGAACAGAGAAAACATATTGTTAAACATATTTTGTTCATGAGTGCTGGTTATATTAATGTATAAGAAACAATCATCGGCATACAAACGAATTTTAACTGGAGTGTAAGCTACAATACCAACTACATCACTAATATAAATAACAAATAGGGAAGAACCAAGGACTGAGCCCTGCAGCACACCTAAAGTTGTGCCAACAGAGCGAGATTGCGGATGATTGAACATGACGAACTGAGAACGCATGCGCAAATAATCAGACATTCAGTAAAGTAATTCCGTAGCTTTTAGAAATGCCCTCAGTTTCAAGAGAAGTTTGTTGCGACAGACCAACCTAAAAATTCACTATAGTCGATGAAAATTGTGTCAACCAGGGCCTGTATTTTGTAGCGATGCGTTATGCTTTATTCTACAGGGTGTTTCATTTTAGCGGCACCAATTTTTTAAAATTTCCCCTGGCAGATAGCACAATTCTAATCCTCCATGATGCGGCCATTACTTCCATGAGAAATCAAAACGCGTAATTGAATATTTAACACAATTATGCTAATTATCTTTTTTTAATTATTTACATTACAGCACATATTTCAAACTACGAATTATAGCTGTTGAGTTCGCAAGGCGTATTCACTTGGAACGAATTATCAGAACCGAACCAGTTTCGAGATATTAATTTTCAAAACGTACGACGAAATGCATTGGCGTTCCAGTTAATTAACTTTCTGAAGAAAACGCTGATTTATGCATTGAAGAGCAAAAGTAACTGGAACAGCAATGCATTTCGTCGGACACCTTGAAAATGAATATCTTGAAACTAGCGCAGCCCAGAAAATTCGTTCGAAGTGGATATACGCCTTGGAAACTCACTAGCTACAGTTTGTAGATTAAGATATGTGCCGTAAAATAATCAAATAAAAAGTTAACTAACGTAATTATGTTAAGTATTCAATTAGCCGTTTTGATTTCTCATGGAAGTAATGGCCGCCTCATAGAGTAGCTTAGATCAAGGATTAGAATTGTGCTATCTGCCACAGGCAATTTTTAAAAATTTGGTGCAGCTAAAATGAAACACCCTGTATACTAATTTATCATCTACCACTCACGGCCGGCTGATCCCGTTGATAACGTGAGCGGGCCGTCGCTCTGACCACTGACCAAACGCGAAAAGCGCGAAAAGGCATCAGCATCGGAAAGGCATCGCTACAAAATACCGGCCCTGGCCACGTCGGATAAGTGCTGATGCAATTTCAAGCGTGAATTTTATGAGCTGAGTAAATGTTGAGAGACTAGGTTGAAAGCTGTGCTGATGACGCGAGAGAACCGCATTGCTCTTTGGGTATTCTGCAATGTGTTTGTGAAAGAAGTGTTGAAGAAGCTTACACGATGACGAAATAAGAAATATTGGCCTATAATTGCTTAAAACTGTTTTGTTACCCGACTTAAATACAGGAATAACGTTAAAACGTTTTTTCACATGAGAAAAACGAAGCAGGTGTCATATAGTGACGCAATAAAGATTACTGTTAGGTAACCTGCGTTCCATTCGGAGTATGTTGACACGTGTACTTGTTTATCTTTCACCGGTGACTGCTTTTCACCGGCTAACAAATGTTAAACGTTATGGCTCGGCGCAGGACGCGCCTGCATGTATTGGAAGTTTCTCGAACGTTATTGATGCTTGTATCCGTTGTCTGTTGTCACCCGCGCTTATGTAACCTGATTGTACGAGCGACGCGAATTGTCTAGTACTTTCTGGAAGACACGCGGGCACCAAGGATTACTCTGGAACCTTCGATGACTCATGTATAAAAGCCGACGCGTTTCGCAGCTCATCAGATTTCGACGATCGCCGACTGGGTTCGCCGCTGTCGTTGTGCTTCGAGTGCAACTTGCTTTTGTGGGCACAGGTTCGCAAAATAAAAAGTCCGTTTCGTCATTCACTGTTTTGCGACTGTTTTCTTCACCGTCACTACTACGTGACAATATTTTTAAGAACATGTTTGGGATACCATCTAGTCAAGAACTTTTAGATGCGTCAATTTTTAGCAAAATATTGTGCACACCTGCACAATTTACTAGAATGTCTGGTAATTGTGGGAAAGGAAAAGAAACATTAAAAACAGGGCTATTACTATTGTCTTGTCCAAAGGCAGATTTAATGTACTCATTAAAGGCGTAAGCGATGATTAGAAGGTCGGAGCATGGTTGATCGCTAATAATAAATGAAGAGGAGGATGAACTGGGAGCCGGGAGTTGACTGATTTCCAAAATTTGGAAGGTTTTTCCTTAATGAAAACAACTATGGTACTGTTATAGTAACATTCCTTGGCCTCGAGCATCTTTTTTTGTAGCGTGAGTTTAAGCGAGCATAGCAAGTCGCTACGGCATTTATAAGTCTTGTTACGCCGTCGAAGCGTTTAATGCGGCGGAGTATCTGGATAATTTCTCTTGTACACCAGGGATGTTTAGTATTTCGTTTCACACATTTATCGGGACAAATTTAGCAATGCATTCGCATACGATGTTGCAGCACTTATCAACGAAATCATCAACACTGCTATAAATAAGGAATAAGAATTCATCAAAAGACGCTGCCAGTACAACCAGAATCGAGCCGTCATTTGCACGGCTGAAGTCGGTTACCGTCTTTAGTGACTGTCTGCTGCACTCAGATGCCAGTTTTAATTTGTACCCGCCATGGTGGCTTAGCGGTTACAGTGCTGTGCTGCTAAGCATGAGGTCGTGGGCGGCCGCGGTGGCCGCATTTCTATGGGGGCGCAATCCAAAGACGCCCGTGTCCCGTGCATTGGGGGCACGGTAAAGATCCCCCTGGTGGTCAAAATTAATCTCGAGTCCCTCACTACGGCGTGTCTCATAATCAAATCGTGGTTTTGGCACGTAAAATCTCACAATTCAGTTCAGTTTTAATTTGATAGCAACCACTTTATGGTGTGTCACGGGATCCAATCCCGGCCACGGCGGCCGGATTTCGATGGGGGCGAAATGCGAAAACACCTGTGTACTTAGATTTAGGTGCACGTTAAAGAACCCCAGGTGGTCCAAATTTCCGGAGTCCCCCACTACGGCGTGCCTCATAATTAGATCGTGGTTCTGGCACGTAAAACCCGATAATTTAATTTGTAACTTTATGGTGTGGCAAAACCTTGAATACATTACATTCAAAACCATTTCCTAAGAGTTGTCGGTTAAAAAAACAAGGTCATGAATTGTATTTTTGACTGTAGCGTGATGAACAATTTGTGCTAGATAGAAAAACTCATGGTAAGTAATGCATCGCAGAAAGCTTTGTCCCTACCTGTGGATTGAAGCAAGTTCGAGTCAATAAATGAAGCATTTATTGACTCGAACCCATATTAAAGTTTTGTACGAATCAAGCTTGTGTTTTACGATGTAGTCATCAAGAGCAAGAGACATGCTGTTTCCAGAGCATAGGAGACGATTGATGACACTAACCCCCTCCATCAGGTCGAAAAAGCTTAACTTGCACCATACAAATTCCGTCTCGGGAAGTGGTGGTAGCACGCAATGCCTAATCCCGTTTTTGATAAGTAATGCCACACCACCGCCTCGACCAATAGTCGGTAAATTTTTAAAACCATATACCTAGGGGGAGCTAATTCCGTTTCTAAGATTGAGTCATTGAGCCATGCTTCTGTTACAGCTACCAGCGATGGTTGATGATATTCAACGAATCAAGTAAAGTTTACAACTTTGTTCAGTAAGCTACCGGGCACTTAACATAAGTAGTGAGGAGTTGTGTTCATACGAAGGTCATTTGATACTTTCAACTCGTTGTTTTTTTTAGTTTTCGCAATACACTTGTTAACATTGTCCCATTTGTACCGAACATTATCACTTATCAGATGATGAAAGTATAGTTTTGACTTTTGAGCCTTCTTTCGCATTTCAGCAGAGTGCGGCCATAGTTCGTTTGCTATCTGGCGTACGTATTCTGAGAAGTCCTCGTTTATGTATATCTTAGTACCTTTCAGTTTTTCTGGTGTCACGCAGGATCTCAGTTTTTGCCCTGAAATCTAACAGTTTAAAGATAGCCGGCCTGCCCATGTATTTTCTTGCACCAACTCTATGGCAACGCTCAACTCTGTCGTAATCAGTTTAGTAATCGAACCTAGTCATTGTTCAGAAGTTTCACTTTTGCATTCAGGCAAGCCGTAAACAACAATATTGTTCCTGCAAGATCGATTTTCCAGATTTTCAGTTTTCATGACGAGTGAGTGTACAGTAGCTTCCAGGTCAGACACTGACTGTCGTAGCTGAAGTACTTCCCTGAAATTTGAGCATTAATATTGCTACCGGATTCAAGTTTAGCTATGCGTTCTTCAAATGTGTTAAATTTTGCAGAATGGGTTAGTATTTCTTGAGTTAAGCGCGTCTGGCCGCATAGTACTTCCAAAATCATAAGCGCTAAATTTATCTGGACCCGTATTCACCTCATTATCACCCGACAGCAACAGTACTGCTATAAGCACTTAATGGAAAAAAAAACACAAAAAGAAACACTGGAAACGCATGCGCATGTGGGGTCCGGTAGCAGCAATAGGAAGTAGTTGTCGCTTCTGTAACATTTCATGTAACGTGAATTGCTTACCTGCAAGGTGAATCAAAGCAATTTGTAGGGGGGACATGCCATGGCGCTGCCGCCAGACCAAATCAAGGATTCCGGCGAAGACGATGGCCTTACGCAGGTGATCGGTGTCGTCAAGGTGGCAGTTTTGCTGCGCCATGAGCAGTCTGGCCTGCTGTGAACAGACCAGCTGTTACATAGGTAGTTCGCATGTGTTCTCACATTGAGATAGCCCGGGGACAGTTCGCGCGCACCGTGACCTGGAAGGTATCGAAGCAGATGATGTGGTGCGTTGCGCAGTAGACGGGTCGCACAAGTGTCGTCATGTTGATAGCTGCCAATGATGATGGCAGCAAGCTGCAAGATAAATCAAAACAATTTGTAGCGGGTACACGCCCTGCCACTGTCACCAGACCCGCTCAAGACAAGATTAATATGTTAAATAATAATAATAATAATAATAATAATAATAATAATAATAATAATAATAATAATAATAATAATAATAATAATAATAATAATGTTTATTCACCAAAAAATACAGAGCAACACAAACAGACCGGTCTAAGCCTCAATTGGCTTGTGGGACCGTGCCATGAACATGATACAAACGGTAAATAAACAGATGTTGATGAGACAGAAAGACAAAGAAAAAAATGACCAGAAAAAAATAAGATAACATTTGGTTATTCTACGTGAAACAGAAGTTGAAGCGGTGAAAATTATGATGCCAAAGTGTTGTGGAAGTTAGTTTCACCATGACTCCTTCAATAGTTCTTTCAGCATGCTTTTTGAAGTAGCGTTAAAAATTTCATTCGGTAACTTGTTAAACATGTCCGGCACATATGCACAGCGTCTGGCCGCACCATACTTTGTGGATGAACGAGGAACCATATAGCGGACGTGTTTACGAAGTTCCCTTGTAGAGGTATTTTTTTGTTTGAAAGCAGAAGTCCAAAAGTGTTTTATGACAACTGTTTCAACGAGCAAAGAATGAAAATTAGGCAGACCAAGTTCACGGAAGATATTTGCAGCTGTTGCTGTTTGGGAATTGTAGGCAACATTTATAAGGATATTTTTTATAATCCTGTCTACCCTGCATCTCCAACGATCCGAACAGAATCCGAAGACCGTAATACCATATCTCAATACACTATAACCCAATGCATGCACAATCAATTTTTTTACAGAGAGAGGCGCAATACTTTTCATATTAAACATCAGCCAAGCGACTGACCTCAGTTTTGAACAAATGAGTGATAAGTGATGTTGCCATGATAAGTTGCTATCGAAAAATATTCCAAGATATTTAACAAAATCTACGTATGGAATAGGAGTACACTTACAAGGAACACAGTTAGACTTATGTAAGTAGAGAGGCAAGTTAATCACAGTAGTCTTGAGTGGAGAGCGAAAACATACCAGTTGTGTGTTTTGGGAATTGACAGCCATTCCATTGTTACTGAACCAAAGCATCGCATTGTACACGTCATTTTGCAACAGTTCAGTTGACATTTTGTAAGATAGATGTTTTGCTAGTAACACAGTGTCGTCAGCATACTGGAACACAGAACATTTGGAAATCGCCAAAGGAAAGTCATTAACGAAGATGTTAAACAACAATGGCGATAAAATTGACCCCTGCGGTACACCCGCATTCAGCGACAACTTATAACTGAAAACGCCCTTATCATCAGTAGCGACCACTTGAAATCGGTTGCTCAAGTAATTTTTGAGAATGTTGTAAAAGGGTCCACGAAATCCCCCAAAAATACAGTTTACTTAACAATATTTGGTGGTTCAGGGTGTCAAACGCTTTCGCTACGTCTAAGAAGAGAGCACACGTGAAAAGATTCTGATCGAATGCCGAGAACAGGTCGTCTGCAAATTCTTCAAGCAGTGCAACAGTACCGCGCCCAGAAACAAAACCAAACTGGCGATCGGTCAGGATAGAAAATTTGTTAAGAAAAGAAGACATAGTGTGGAAAAGAAATTTTTCTAAGACCTGAGCAATAACCGGTAAGATAGAAATTGGCCGATAGTTTTCAATCTTATCTTTCTTCCCTGACTTATGTAGCGGTAAAACAACTGCCGTTTTTAGGCATGCCGGAATTTCATTCCCTTCCAAAAACCCATTCAGTATATGAAGAATAATATCTGCCAGAACATTGAAATTCCTTCGGATGATGTGTAATGATACTCCATCATATCCAGTGGGCTTGTTAGGACGGAAATTGAAAAGAATTTCTTCCAGATCACACTTCGAAAATTTCGGAAGAAAAGCTGACTCAGATATGGAATGCGTTAACGACCGAGTGTTTGTGGATAAAGAAACAGCGCTTAGGGATGCTTTTACAAAGTGCCTGTTGAAAGCATCAGCCACTGCTGTGGGAGGTTGCTGAAAAGAATCGAAAACAGACCGTTTACTGGAACTCATCCCTCTGAGATGATTTACCAAAGACCAAGTTTTGCTTACATTATTTGAAGATTGCTGAAATTTATGAAAGAATTAACGGCGTTTGGCGCCACGCAGAAGAGCAACAGCTCTATTTCTTGCCGACTTGTATTCTAATCGCAGTGTTTGGTTTCTCGGATTTCTTTTACAGCGTTTCCACAGGGTATCTCGATACGAAATCGCAGCAAGAATTTCCGCTGTTCATCCAGCAGTGACGCTTTCTTATTGGTTTAGCTACTAACCGTGTGCAACGTAATTCAAAATTTTTTAGCTGCGTACAGAATTTTTCATACACGTTGCTTGACGAGCCTTCTTTGGTTAAGGATGCCCAGTCAAACGAAACGACAAGATTATCAAACTTAGCTTGATTAACTATAGGGACAAGGCATTTGCGCTGGCCGGGTGTATTTCCAACCGACGGCGTTCCAGGCGCATCCGGTAATTCAAGACGGCATGCCACAAAGTAGTGGTCAGCCAACCTTTGTAAAATAGTACATGACCTAAATGTACAGTTGGGAGCTCTGACCGCTATGTGATCTAAGCAGGACTGCACTAGGCAATTATTAACTAATTCCGCTCTAGTGGGAGCTCCAATTGTACATTCCAGACCATAAGCGGACAACGTAGATAGATAATCACAAACAGATACTTTTTCAGGACATAAAATGTTGATATTAAAGTCCCCGATCAAGCAGAATTGGTCCACTGAGCTCCACTGCCGCAGAGTTTCATCAAGCTCTACAAGAAACCGTGAGAGGCTGCATGAAGGCGGTCGATAGACCGATAAGATATGCACAGAAAATGACCTCTTACAAACTTTGACCATCATAGATTCAGCATGCACAAAAGAAACATCAACAGAAAAAGCTTCACAGTTGTCGTTTACAAAGAGAGCAATGCCTCCGCCACGACGCATGCTTCGTGTAACAAAATGTGCTGAAAAGCCCTGTAATAATAATAATAATAATAATAATAATATTATTATTATTATTATTATTATTATTATTATTATTATTATTATTATTATTATTATTATTATTATTATTATTATTATTATTATTATTATTATGCAAGATTAGCGAGCGTTTGTGTACAGAAGAGGGCCATTCTCTGCGTTAATCTTATGTAAAATGTACCACAATACATCCTCAGTGGGAAAGTTTCACAGTCTCATGGGTCACTTGCTGGGGGTGTTCGTCAGAGGTATGGAAGCGTTAAACATGCGTCGGTAGGTTTCATATTTCTGTGTGCGTACAAATATTTTTACACAATGTTCTTTCACCACTCGCAAAACGTCTAATAGCCTGAAAGCCATCGCTGCATCCACATCGCATAGTATAATGCCCCGCCAGCTTTGATTTCCATTTAAGCAGAAAGTGTAAACGTTTTATTACGCAACGTGGGAATAAAATTAAATTATATATACCTTCCAGGGTTCTACCTGCCAAAACCACGATTTGATTTGAGGCACACCGTATTGTGGGACTCCGGGTAAATTTTGAACATGCGTGGTTCTTTAACGTGCACCCAATGCACGGTAAACGTGCATTCTTTTAATGTTTTTTTTTTGCATTCCACTTATATCGAGATGCGGTCGCCGTTGCCGTGATTCGATCCCGCGCCCTCGAGCATAGTAGCACAACGCCATTGTCACTACGCTACCTGGGCGGATAAATAAAATTTGGAGGACGCTTAAGCTCCACCTTTAAGAGTGGAACGTTAAAACATTCAAAGATCCGTGAATGCTTGTCAGGCTTTCCGGCAACTGCAGCTTTATTTTTTCTCCTACATTCGCCTCTGCGCGCCGCTGCCATTTTACGCTGCCGAGGACGCGAGCGCCATCTGGAGAGTGTTTTTGAAAGTAACCTACCCGGGCGCTCCGCTGTTGGTATGGTAGAAATGTTGGAAAAGGGATTTGTGTTTGCGTTCCCGCCGTAATAGAATTATGTTTTCTCGTAGATTCAAATTACAATCTGATGCTATCATGTCTGTAGATTGTGGTTAAGTTGTACTTTACGATTTTTCTGACCGGATTTTACTTTGAAAAATTCAAATAGTTCACTAACGCTCCTGCGCCCCGCGGAGGGCCTGCGTGGTTGGGGTGGTTCAGGATGATTTTCTCAGACGCGGACGCTGGCGCCCACGCCTACCCCAACGCCGACGCCGGATTTTCTGCGACACAGGGCACTTAACGCTGTCGCGTTAAAAGAAAACTGCAGGCATCATTTCTCTCACTGCATAGAATTCAAATTTAGACTATTTAAGAAAGCTTCGCTTCACGTAGATTCCAACAAGGGGGTTGAATCTGTCATAATCTTTTTTTTTTTTCAAGGAAGCTCCAACGCCGTATACCACTTGGACACTGAAATACGACAATCATGCGCTGACAAAAATTAGACCTCTTAGGAGCACGAGGCTCGCGCAGGCGATGGTCAGACCTAAAAAAAAAGGGGGGGGGGGGGCTGTTGTTTTGTGTAGCTAACTAACGATGAAAAGCTAAAAAAATAAGCCCAAACCGCATTCACGCGATTTTGTGCGCGACGGCGACGAGCGACGGCTTCGAGCGACGAAACGGGCCGTCGCGCGAACAGATCGCTTGGTCTTTTCGCAAGCTAACTAACGATGAAAAGCTAAAAAAAATACTGGTCCGTTCGTGCCCTAATTTCATCAAAGAAGACATTTGATAGATTGTATCGTCTTTTGCTAATTTAGGCGACGTTGCTTAGCTTATTCGCCAAGACCAAAGAAACTCATGTAATCGTCTGTGGCAACTCCCGCGCAAATTACAGCCACTGCTCCCCATTCAGCCGTCAACTCCCGCTTAAGGTCGTTCTCCTTGCCGCGCAGACATTGCCATTGATAAATGACGATCTTAAGAATTATGGAGGAAGGGAGAAAAAACTAGGAGGGAGCATGCCATCAGGCAGCTAACTTCGGCAAGGCAACCTCCTCTAACGCCGCACCACCTTTTTTTCGGGGTCCATTTGGGTAAATAGGCCCTACATGGCTGCCGGACTTTTCGAGACATTGTTTGGTTCGCGGTAGGTTTTAGTTACGCCTTTTTTCACGATCGGTCCTCACACCCGCTCTCCGCTTTACTTTTCCTTCTACTCTCCGCACTCTGAACGGCTAGAAATTACCGCTTGCCTATCACATGGTGAGTGCCTATTGCCCATGACCCTTACTTTATATTTTTATGAATACGTTTCAATAATTCACGTGTAGCTTCCTTCTAGTCTTCTTCTTTCCTCCATATCAAAGGCATTGGCACTTACCCACTCAAGGTGATTTGCCAAGATTCGGCTGGCTCTCAAAAATGCACTAAAGGGATTAACTCAATATTAATAACATTAGTATTAGTAGTAGTGGTAGTAGCAGTAGAGTAGTAGTAATATTAAATGTATGGCATGGTATTTTATCGATTGGTCCTTTTGTCATTTAAGAAAAATCAGTGCTCAATTCACTGACAAGTATTAACAGTTAATTGGTTAACCAAACGAGCCTACCGTTCGGGAATTGGTCACGGAGAAGTCCTCCAAAGGTGTGTCTAAACATTTTTGTAAGACTGACTTAATTCCTCTTTGCAGCTAATCCACCACCACTCTGGCAGCCCATACGAATCGGAATATGGAAGCTTTAATTGGTTACCTCTGCGGTAAGTTCACCTGCAATACCCGCGCACACCCATTTTCATGAATGTCCCCATTGTTGCTACCAATTCACAGTGCGGTCTGCGTGGCAGTGCGGTCTGCCACGTGTATTTGCACGCAAATACACGTGGTTGTATCGCTTGTACGACACCAACAGCCGGCAGTGATTTCGCATCGACGAGGGCAACGGTGACAATTCGGGATGCTTGTTCCCAACAGATGTGTACGCGATTGCTAAAGGCTCGTGCAGTTAGAGTCACGTGGTGTTTATTTATTTATATATTTATTACGAGTACCTACAGCCAAAAAAGGCATTATTGTACGAAGCTTACATTGGATAGAGGGGAGGGGCGGGGGTGGCGATACTCTTATAGAAAACAAAAGCCACAAACATACGTTCAAATAGAATAAGTACAAAAATGGCCACAAGAACAGACAATATTACCGGACGCTTGAGAAAAAGCAAACGAGAAGGAACAAAAAAAATTGCATGCTTTAGAACATACTCCATACGGCAATAAAAAAATTAGATACATCAACTACTTCCCGTGGTGGAGCATTCGAATTGCTAATCGTGCGAGGAAAAAATGAATAGTTAAACGCGTTAAGGTGACACCTGTTTGTTCCTATTTTAGTGAAGTTTCCTTTTTAAAACATTATATGATGGTTTTAAATAACTGTTTCTACCAATGCCGGTTAGATTTTGGTAGTCCTAAATCAAAAATTTTAGGCTTAACGTCTGTTTACGTGAGGCTAACTGTTTCCAGCCAAGGTCATTCAGGATTTGAAAGATTTTGATATAAAAATTACAATTACCTGTGACGAATTCAGCAGAACTATTTAAAACCCTCTTTATATTGTCTGCAAGGGCACCAGTAAACTGACCATGCTACGCATGCAAATTAAAGTATGGTGTCGCTTTTTAATGACTGTGGGGCATGCTTAAGATTGCGTTGAAAAAAAGTTCAGTAACTTCGTAGCCTTGTTTGATATTATCGACATGTGTAGCCCTGGCCAGAAAATCAGTAATTGTGACACCGAGATACTTGACTCTGCCTATTTAATTGGACTGACTCCGCATTCAAAAAATATGCGCTTCGCACTTTAAATTTTTATTTTGTGAAAAGAATGTGATAGCTCGCGGTTGTCATCTTCCTTTCATTGCACCAAGTAAGAACTTTGATCAGGTCGGTCTGTAAAACATCGCCATCATTGTGACATGTGACTGGGGGATATATAACGCAGTGTTTGGTGTATAGCCTAATGATGAATTGAATTCCATCGGGCAAATCATTAATAATTTTGAGAAAAAGTAATGGGCCCAGCACTGATTAACAGGTAACACATTCACGGGAGACGATGACGAGCAGTTCATCACAACGCATTGTTCTCGTCCTTTAAGCCATCCAAGCAGCGAGTCTGGCAAACCTAAGAACGACATATTATGCAACAATAAATCATGCAGTACGACCTCAAATGCCTTTTCTGATCTAGAAAAAGTAGGTCCATTTGTACAGAGCTGATGAGTCCTAATGCTATTTCATAAATAAATTCCGTGAGCTGCCTGCGTTGTGCATTAAAAAAACCTGAGCGAAAAACCATATGGAGCGAATTCGGTAAATGGGTTTTCTTAAAGATGCTTATTAGGACTTGAGTACAGCACCTGTCCAAATACCATCTAGGTGTGGGCTATTTGGTTTATCTTCAGAACAATACTCAAACAGCGCGACTGATACAAGGACACCCCGAGACACAAATACCACGCAAGAACAGCGCTTGTTCTGTGGTATTTGTGTTTCGCTGTGCCCGTGCATCAGTCGCGCTGTTTGAGTATAGTTATGAAGATGTCCAAGTGTTTCACAGCAGATGAAGGTAGATTACACCTGACCAATTACGGGCAGTCCAGAAGGCCCGCGATGTGGCTGAAGGGCTCGGCCTGACAGTTCCAACGTGGGAGCGGCCCGCGTCAACCTAGGGTTGACCTTAAGGACTCAATAAAGTTCTTCATACCATACCATACCGGCGTGTAATCTTCAACGCTGCTCCGGTCACCAGCTTTATATATGTGCCACATTTGCTAATTTCGAGTCCTTGGGTGGCATTTTTTTTTTTTACACTGGAACGATTTGTTAAAGATCACGGCTAAATAAACCAATATATGTGCCCCACAACGCTCGAGTATTTGACTTGGTATGCTGTCAGGACCATAACGGGTATATGGGTCTAATTTTCCGAGTTTAAATTATATATATTCATGGTTCTTATCTATTTCCAATTAAAACGTACTCTTTACACGATTCTCATTACAAATCAGACCTCATATTTTGTTTTCTTCTTTTGTAACTTAAGATTAATCTTGGCAGCCGTTGGTATAAGAAAAAAAAGCTCCTGACCCGGCGTTCTATTCTCCGTTCTGTCTTCCGACATGGAGAAACTCGAAATAACATGTAGCGAGTGTTGGGAAAGCTTAATTGGCTTGGGGGCGCTTGCAAAAAAAGAAAGCGCGGGAAAAGTGACGAAAGATGAAGCGAGAAAGGTGATTGAACCGGATACTACTAGGGGTTGCGCTAGGCCATCTTTACGCAATGTCATAGATAAGCGTACCAAAATAACGTTGCCTGAGAAAAAACAAGTTGAAAGAACAAAGGTGCTCCTGTAGCTACTAATGAGTTTTGTAGGGTTCGTTGCCTGCATCTCATTATTCCCAGTCCTGGACCAAGCCTCGCGACGGACTAGAGCAATTCAGCATAATCTGGCGTGTCATTTTAGCTACGTTGCTTTCGGCTTGATCAGCCTGAACTCTGGCTGACAGCGAAACGTTCAGTTTGCTTTATATCCCCTCGTGGCTTCCAGTTTAAATTTGAACTGACTCGGAAAGTATGAACCCATGTATGAACCGCGAAAAAAAATTTTAATGAAGAAAAACGTGCGAATATGCAGTTCGTCGGGCGCCTGCACTAAACATTGTGTTCGGAATGACCGTTCACTCTTTGTTTCCGATGGTGGCTGCTCCTGATTAAGGCGTATACGGGATTGGCTGAAATGCCTTTTTTTAACTTCTTTTTTTTTTCTTACGCAGTGCGATTATTCAGCTGCTGCCACCGCGGTTCTGTTTCAGAAATTCCATTTTGGGGGAGCTTAAGATGTTTCCGTTTCGTGATTTTGTCTCGTTTTACTATATACCTTCATTATCTTCCACCAAAGCAATTTTTAACCCCTATATTAATATATTTCATATTTTCCTCTTGTTTTTCTCTCGTATTCGTTTGTTATCATGTGCCTTCTTGCTGCTTTTGGTCACTTTCAGTCGGTGCCTTTGTGATGCACGCTGCTGTGGCCGATACCAGGGTAAGGTGCTAAGCTTGCATTTCTCCGACATCGTTACTTTCAGCCTCGCATATATATATATATATATATATATATATATATAGTCGTGGTCACAAACAATACAGTGCAACATTCACAACGCCACGCGAACCGTTGACAGCCTGCCGGCAGTGTGCTTATAGCGTGGCGAATGTACTCTTATATTATAGACCTTTCAAACGATTGGTCCCGGCTCGCGGCCATACCGCCATACCACACTTGGTATTGTTTTAAACGTATGTATGCAACCGGTAGAATGCAGCGAAAGTCGCAGCACGCGTTTTCATCACACGATTTTCACAGCCCAGAGAAGAGTGGTCGCACTTCGTAAACATTTTTTTTTCAATTATATTTATTTCCTCCGAAGGTGTGCGAAATACAAAATTCTGAATATGAATCGAATAGCAAAGAATATTCGATTTGCACGCGATTCGAGAATTCACAGTTCACCATAGTAGAAAACACATTTTTGTTCTAATATAAGGGATAACAACACTTATTGGAGCCTACAGGGAAAAATACAGATGCAAGTGTTGACTGTTGCGAATGACATTGCTGCGGGGTGGCCGTGCTTACTGCACAGAGACACCAGTTGCTGATACAAACGCATGAAGTAGCAAACATATGCGCAATATGCTTTAGATATTCAATAAGGATGCATCGCCTTTAGGGCAGCTTAGGCATTTGTTTTCCCTGTTTAGGCAATGGAATTTACTATTTGGAAAATACCATACACCTTTAAAACGATGCGCGGTGCTTTAGTATTACTTTGCTTTTTGTACGAACACAAGCCTTTACACTCTATGTGCATCACGGTGCATGTGGCAACATGGATGCCTCTGTATTCCATTGCTATTGTTGTGATGGTGTGCCATATAAAGTAACCTTTGAGTTGTTTCTCATTTACAAGCTCCTCATTTGACCGGACGTGCAGTTCTTAGTGGCATTACATGTATAAAATAGTATAAATAAGCCTTCTTTCTTTTTATTTCTTTTTTCACACGCACCTCACGTAACCTTTATATTTCATTTTTTAAACAAATGAAAAAAATAATTGGTATTCTGTTAGAAAATTGAAGATTGTTTTATTTTAGAAATATTCGTATTTAGTTCGATTTTGACATTTCGCTCTTTAAACACCTCTTTAAATTTTCCTCTCATCCCTCGCACCGAGTGGCCGGTCCTGTCGAAAAGGGCACGAAGTATCGACAAAAGATTTTGTTTTTATGCATTGGCAAAAAAAAATCATTACAAAGTATGGCCCCAGCTGTTTTGAGCCTGCAATATAAACAATGAGAGATTGCTTCTATAGATATCTGCAGGAGCTCGCTTTGCTTTGTCGTCAGTGCGCACTGACCAACACAAGAACACTGAAGGCGCCCACTCGTTTCGCACTATTGGAACGGTTCGATGAACGCTTGTTCTGGTTTGACAGTGAAGAAGTACACTCGTTACTTGCTGCGTGCGTGGCCGCGGTGCATGTGGACCTTCGGTACCATTTGCCCTTTCTGCGCCAAGAGAACTTAAGGACTGCGCATAATGATGGCCGCATACGTTATAGCCTAACTACTGGCGCGGCTTACTGGCTGCGCAGGTGAAGCGGCTTGCATACGACCTCGCAGACGGCGCCAATCTGGTCGTGGGGCCGGTGACGAAAACCTTCAGGTGCCGGCGGAGTGGCTACTTCGCCGACGTGTCCAATTACTGCCGGGTGTACCACGTGTGCCACAAGGTGCGCCACGCCGACGGCTCTTCCGAGATGCAACACTTCAGCTTCTTCTGCGGCAACCAGACGGTTTTCAACCAGCTAAGCCTGACCTGCACATATCCGGAGGACGCTGTGCCTTGTCGCAAAGCACCAAACTTCTTCTATCTCAACGATCGCATTGGCATCGAGAACGCACTCTTACTCACTGACACTGACGTTGGTCTTGCCAACGCAGCAGGGTTCGGTACCAGGCTTGCTGGCGGTGGTCGGACGTCGTCGCGTGTGTTTGGATAGCCGTCAGCTATTGGTCTCTTGATTTAGGATGCAAGGTGGTTAAAGATAGGCAGAAACCCAAACCCCGTATGTGCCTTACTCGCCTCTACCATTAACCTCACCGAAGAGTTTATAACGCATTACCGCCTACTCCCCCTCCGTCCCTCCTTCCCTTCTTTCCCCGCATATAAAGCCACAAACTCCTAAATTAAGCAGAAAGGTAACTCTTCTTCACCCACTGTATCCGAGGTCACCACGCTCAACATTTTCTCAATTCACTTCTATCCATTCTCGTACAAATTAGAAGCAAAGAAGCCAACACGCACCAAAGGAAAGACGAAGGTGTGGACGTTTGATTCTTTGTCTTCTTTAGCTGTGCTGTTTCACTTTACCCTGAAGAAACCAACCAGCTCTCAGCAACATGATATTCTTGTTCACTTTGCCAAAATTGTGTTCATCGGCCACCGTTATATGCCGATTTTTTGCCAACAAGACTGGCTTTGAACATCTTTTTTACCCAATAGCTTCGAATATCAATCTGATATTAGATACCATTGCTTTTTTTTTCTTCGAGCATTCTCATTTGAATCGATTCAAAACAATTTCTCTTATAACATGCTTAATTTGTTTTCTGCGCTTATAATACATTGAACACCAGTGCAAATTCTGTAATGTGCAATGCGCTCAATTCATTATCACAGCTTGAGGTTCTTAGTTATTGCAGTGAACGTTGCCTAATATTAATGGGGCATTAAACCACATATAAATGCACGAAACGGAAAAAACAATCCTTCCAATCCTTACGAACCTAATTACCTTTTTCTCAGGAAGAAAACCTCTCCCAAAGATCGATAGTTACCATTTTTCTGTGGAAATCTCATTATCTCATCTAATACTCTGCTGCTCTCGACTCACTCACCTTAGTGCGGAATGTTGCGAGGCTCAGTTTCCAATGGCCTTCTGTTTGAACCCAAAGCTTCTAAACACACTCTGCCGCCTTCGTAAGGTGCCGCGCACCCGCGGGGGACTAAGTCCAGGGCATAACAGCAATACACAGGTAGTGCAGGACAGGTCCCTCTGCAAAACACTTGAGCGTACCATAATACCGTTACTCGGAGCTAGACCTTAGGGACATCTTTTGCGTAAATACAGGAATACTTACCTGTATTTGCAATGTCTATTTGCCTTTTTTATGTATAGGGAAGATGCAACACACAATGGTTAATTTAACTTAGTAAAAAAAGCACCAGTTGTTAAAATTACTACGCAGTATTCCTTGTCTCAGTTGACTTGGTTGCAAGGGCGAAAAGCGCAATCCGCAGGCAAACCCTTCAGCAACCTTCAGAAGTTTTAATCATGCATTACGTGTGTGCTGATGTGTCCAATACCCAAATATATTGGCATATGGATGTTTAAAGTTGTTTAAGCTTACTCTTGAACGCAGAAGAATGCAGACTTTCCTCGTCCAGCCTCTGTGCAGTGACGGCATATCTGGCAAACATTTCACTGTGAAGATCGCTTTGGCGATAAAGGAGTTATTCAAGGCAGTATATCAAAGGAAAACACATCTTAGTGTTCCTCGTGTAACCGCTGCTACAGCGGTCAAGGCCTCATGCGCAATTTCGATCACATCAACCGCTGCTCCACCCTATCGCCTCTCCTCATTGACATACACTTCCTTGTGCTGTTAGTACAACACAAGAGAAATATCACATAAACCCTGTACAAAGTCGCTGAAACAAACCGTTCACCATTCTTAGACTGCGTGGCTTAAGCTGCACCATTCACTATTCACAGCTTCTTCAGACGGAGTTCGATTTGAAACGTTCGATCAGGAATCCAACTTTGAGTCATCTTCATCCACCTGCGCGGCAGTTGAGGTCGAACACAGCTGCCTCCTTGCCCCCTTCACCACCACTTCATCCTCTCTCCCTTTCTTTGTTTTTTTTTAATTTTTTTAGTGCAGCATAGGCATCCACCCATAACCACGAACCCATAAAAACGTCCAAATATTTTTCTTTGGGCATCCACGTCGTCCGGACCGCAGCTTATACAACCGACTTCGAAAAAATGAATTATTCTTTTCTTTCTTCAGTGAAACTTCTGTACTAGTGGAGGAACGGGTAATCTTAATGTCAACAAAACTTTCGGTTGTGGCCCTCTCTGGGTTATCTTTGGGCATTCAAGCTGGTGCCTCGGCGATCGCCCATTGCCCGAGCGCTGCTGGGCTTCTAGTGTATGGTTTCTAAGCAGGGAAACGTCAAAAAGCAGAAATCACAAGAATACCGACAGGAAGACACGAAGTCAGAAGAAGAGTGCTGCTACTAGTACATCTTCGTGAGTAGTATGCCGCCAATCAGCAGATCCGTTGCATGTATTTTGATGGATATAAATCTTTCTTCCAATTATATTTCACGCACGAACTATGTACAAAAATTTTAACCATTTGCAGTCCCCCAAGCTAATGTGACGAGATTATTAAAAACTACAACGAACAATCAAAGCGGGATGTGTGCGTAAACGGCAAACATTTTTTTAAATAAACAAATAATAAAAAGAAAAGACCGCGTTAACTACTGCGTATTAGTTGTGTGTGCGTCCTGCACGTGTCTTTGTGTCCCTTCTTTTGTGCGTGTTGGCTATGTGTTGCTCTTTCTTTTTCTTTTTTTATTATTTACCTCAAGTACCTCTTTCTGCGGGTTTTACATGAGGAATGGGTGAGTGTGGAAACGAGACGGTGAAGGGGAACAAACATAATATAAAAACCCGATAAAGAGAGAGCACAATACAACAAAAGTAAGTACAAACGCGAAAATTCCACAAACACACTAAGTACAAGTTGTAGTACATACTACAATACTTCATATCAGATACAAAGGCCTCAAAGTACCGGGTTACATATGGACAGAACGAGTGGGCAATACCAGTATTTAATAATGTCCACGGGAACTGCTTTAAGTTTATCAGGGGCGGTGATGCTCACAGCATCGGCTGGCAAGTTCCAGTATTTTGCTGTCTGGAAGAAACATGAATCCAGATGCGCAGAAGTGTAGGGACGTGGGCGATGAACGGCTTTTTAGTGCCTTATACCAAGCGATAGTCGGTGAGTGAGGGTGATTAAGGGGTTGTCAATTGACGATTGATCACATTTGTGAAAAATGGAAAGCCTCAAGATTTTGCGCCAGCGTTTAAGAATGGGAAAGTTGACCCGGGCTATGAGTGCTTTCATGTTTGTTGGATATACAAGAGTAATCAGAATAAATTAACCTCATGACGCGATTTCGGATTCATTTTAACATATTTTAAAGGTTAATCTGGTGGAGGTCCCCAATCGCGCATGCGTACTCGAGCTTCGGCCGTACGGGCGTTTGGTAAGCAAGTATTTTTACAGATTATGAGGTGTGACGCAAGTTACGACGTAAATGAGAAACGCTGCGGTTAGCATTGTTCGTAATGTTCATTATGTGTAATGACCACGTGAGGTGATGAGATGGGCAGACGGCCACGATATTTATGTGAATGCAAGGAAGATATTTCGGAACCGTAAATGATATAGTATTCTGTTGAATACGAGGGTCCGTGGAGGGAATCTATAGCAATTTTGTTAGTGTTGAGGGACATCTGCCACGTGTAGCACCATTTCATAGCGTCGCTCTTAGGCGACCGTTCCTGCGGCGAGTGTACGCGTCGACGTCAGTGCCCTCGGCGTAACCTAGCGAACGAACACAGCGAAGAATGAAAGCGAACGTGGAGCGCAGCGGGAGATGAAAGACGGCGATAGCGAAGAGAGTGCGAGGAGGAAAGCGGAGGAGGATGGTATGGCGAAAGCCATGAGAAGGAAAGTGTAGTGCCGCGGCTTTGCGATAGCGATGGCTACGAGATGGCGCCAGAGTATCGCGCGTCGTCTGTATGGAAACAAAGTACTGCTTGAGCGGAGGTCTGTCTGCGGCGGCTACTGTGAATCGCGCCGATGCGTCCCTCACGCACCACCTGTCGTGATCTCCCGTTTATCGAGGCATTCGCGCCACACTTCGCTCCGTATGCAACGTGCCACACGACGCAGATTGTCCGCGCCAGCCAACCTATCGCGAAATGAAAACACGTATACAGCTGTGCTCAAAGTTCGCATTAGGGAGTATCGCAATCGTTGGTGAATTTTTTCATGTGACACAGATCCCTTTGAAGTTTGTCAGAGTCATGGTTGCTATTGATGCAGTGGTAATTAACACAGTAGTCGGGGAATAGAGGAATGTAAAGGATGTGTTAATTGCTGCAGATCATCTATATAAGTTAGGGAAAGCAAGAAACATGAATCCAGATGCGCAGAAGTGTAGGGACGTGGGCGATGAACGGCTTTTTGGTGCCTTATACCAAGCGATAGTCGGTGAGTGAGGGTGATTAAGGGGTTGTCAATTGACGATTGATCACATTTGTGAAAAATGGAAAGCCTCAAGATTTTGCGCCAGCGTTTAAGAATGGGAAAGTTGACCCGGGCTATGAGTGCTTTCATGTTTGTTGGATATACAAGAGTAATCAGAATAAATTAACCTCATGACGCGATTTCGGATTCATTTTAACATATTTGAAAGGTTAATCTGGTCGAGGTCCCCAATCGCGCATGCGTACTCGAGCTTCGGCCATACGGGCGTTTGGTAAGCAAGTATTTTTACAGATTATGAGGTGTGACGCAAGTTACGACGTAAATGAGAAACGCTGCGGTTAGCATTGTTCGTAATGTTCATTGTGTGTAATGACCACGTGAGGTGATGAGATGGGCAGACGGCCACGATATTTATGTGAATGCAAGGAAGATATTTCGGAACCGTAAATGATATAGTATTCTGTTGAATACGAGGACCGTCCGTGGAGGGAATCTATAGCAATTTTGTTAGTGTTGAGGGACATCTGCCACGTGTAGCACCATTTCATAGCGTCGCTCTTAGGCGACCGTTCCTGCGGCGAGTGTAGGCGTCGACGTCAGTGCCCTCGGCGTAACCTAGCGAACGAACACAGCGAAGAATGAAAGCGAACGTGGAGCGCAGCGGGAGATGAAAGACGGCGATAGCGAAGAGAGTGCGAGGAGGAAAGCGGAGGAGGATGGTATGGCGAAAGCCATGAGAAGGAAAGTGTAGTGCCGCGGCTTTGCGATAGCGATGGCTACGAGATGGCGCCAGAGTATCGCGCGTCGTCTGTATGGAAACAAAGTACTGCTTGAGCGGAGGTCTGTCTGCGGCGGCTACTGTGAATCGCGCCGATGCGTCCCTCACGCACCACCTGTCGTGATCTCCCGTTTATCGAGGCATTCGCGCCACACTTCGCTCCGTATGCAACGTGCCACACGACGCAGATTGTCCGCGCCAGCCAACCTATCGCGAAATGAAAACACGTATACAGCTGTGCTCAAAGTTCGCATTAGGGAGTATCGCAATCGTTGGTGAATTTTTTCATGTGACACAGATCCCTTTGAAGTTTGTCAGAGTCATGGTTGCTATTGATGCAGCGGTAATTAACACAGTAGTCGGGGAATAGAGGAATGTAAACTGTGCCCTGGGGCACGCCTGATACAACCGATGTGTTACGAGAGGCACAGTTGTTAGCCCTGTTATGATTCCGTTAGAGCTGCGATACCCGGACCACGTGTAGTCAATTCTGATTCACTTCGAGTGGCCATGCTCCGACCACATTTAAACGAATGGTAATCGGCGTGCCTAACGATCTCGCTCGTTAACATGAATAGACGTGTCAGTCGCGAGGGTCAGAGACGAAACCACCGTGCCGCCCTCAACCCTTCCTCCCCCGCTGACGACGTTCACGCCGCTATGCTCACCCACCATCTCTACTTCTTCTGGTCTGCCCGATGTCCTGCAGTGGCAGAGAAGAGAGGGGGAGATTGCCTGGATCGTGAAGGGTATAAGAAAGCCAGCCAGCAGCCACGTGGAGAACACTTTTGCTTTGCCATAGCGTGCAGGTGCATGCACGCTGAACGTTTCTTGTATGTTTTCTTTGGAGCACACCGCTCACCCGTAACCATGGAATAAACTTGCGTTATTTGTTTTGACGTCACCTCGTCTTCCCTGCTGGACCCTCTCCGATGGTCAACCTGGTTCGAGCTCCAAGCAGACGCTGTTGAAGGTTCATCAAACCCTGGCCCGTAACAGCCCACATGAACTGTCGCCGATTAGTAAGGAAGTGACGCACCTAATTTAGGACAAGGGGGTTAAGGTTCGAATGCGAAATATTGTGTAGAAGGCGTTGGTGAGCAACCTTGACAAAAGCTGTTCTGAATCTAGAAAGAGTGCGTCCATGGGTGCATAATATCGAAGCTGGAGCTCATATCGCTAACGAATACGGCTAGTTAAGTAGAACACGAGAGATATTTAAGAAATCTACGTTTGCCAGGGTAGAAAAAATTTAGAGATAGCAAGAATTTCATGATGTATGAATAGATTATGTGTTCCATTAGTTTTAGAAGGACACTTGTACTAGATATATAGGGCGATAGTTGTTTTCGCGATGACTGGGGGCTGTTTCTGTGCACAGGAATGATTTTGACACCTTTCCAGTCGTGAAGTACAATGCCAGTCGAGAGACTGTTGAAAAATGTGCGATAGAAGAACACCGGAAATTTATGGGGTGTTTTTTAGTATCTGCCTTTATCCTGTCGATTCCAGCCAATATGTTAGTTCAAGGCACACAATTATTTTTATTACGCCGTTAACCTCAGATGCGATATCAGGCCTCATACGGTGATCAGAGTGTGGATAATCGAGAAGGTCGCCTACTAGTTCCTCAGTAAACACAGAAGAGAAAGTCGATGTTAGTCTTTTAGCGGCGTCCACGTGCGGTAAGGTAAAGTTAAAAATTTTTGTGGAAATTCTGTGGAATTACGTGCCAGGCCCACGATTTGGTCATGAGGCACGCCGTAGTGAGGAACTCCGGATTAATTTTTTGACCACCTAGAGTTCTTTAACAGGCATCTAATGCAAGGTACACGGGCGTTTTTTGCATTTCACACCCACCGAAATATGGCCGCCGCGGCCGGGATTCAATCCTGCGCCCTCGGGCTTAGTAGCGGAACTGCCATAGTTACCACGGTGGGTACGAGAAAGCGGAATCATCATAGGGGGCTCGACACCGCAGCAAGGATGGCGCACTTACCACCGTTCCTGTTACATGCAGCGGTTACCTTCGTGATGTGCTACGGGCCGCTCAGTTCCAGCCAACTGTTCCCCGATGGCGCCTCTCCAGAATGGCCTTTCTCGGTGTGCCCATTTACGCAAGGTTCCTCCCGGATCCGCTCCTGCGACAACTTCCCGTCTTCGCCTGGTCCACTTCACGCGAAGCCGTTTCGCTCATGCCGGCAGCTTTCCAGTGCCGCCTCTTGGGCTAACTCAACTACGGGTTCCTTGGAGCCATATCTGGACAAAACCGTCTTCTCGCTCTGGCAACCTGACGTACTCTTCGCCTCGCTTGAAACGGCCACAGCAGTACAAAACCGCCACTCGTCAACGATCCACTTGGGGCTCAACACCGCAGCAAGGATGGCGCACTTACCACCATTCTTGTTACAGGTTATAGTTACCTGAAAGCAGCATCTTGTATTAGGTCCAGTAATTACTGCCCTGTCGCGGTGTCGAGCCAACCACACTTGCTTGATCCATTGAACCAATTCTTCGTTTTTGTTTTTGTTTTTCAATCGCTTGTGCTCTTGTTTTTCTGGTCTACTGCTTATTCGTTCCGGCGATGTGGAAAGCAATCCAGGTCCCATAAACAAGGCGGAGGCAGATTCTTTCGCTTCTGCCATGGAAACAATTTCAAAGCTTGAGAAGGGGCAGGCTGATTTACTTGGCGAATTGTTATAAAATAAGGAGAGGTGCGCATCGCGGAGACCGAAATTAAACTTCTGAATGCCAGAATTGCAGCTTTGGAAACAGGCAGCACATCCGCACAGCAAACATTCGATGTTGTCTCAACTACAACTGACTTGCGCAGTGTTACTGAACAATTGTCTAACATTTCGTCCAGGTGTGATAGCGCTGAAAATCGGATGCGACGCTCTAACCTTCTTTTTTTTGGAATTGAATACGCCCCTAACGAAGACTGGGTATCATCAGAACAAAAAATAATAAGGTTCTGCTCAGAGAAGATTCAAGTTACTGTGACTAACAACTAATTTGAGCGAGTTCGTAGGATAGGCAGGTACACGACGATAAACGCAGGCCAATAATTGCAAAATTTACCTTTTTCAATGACAAAGAAAACATTATTACGTCAGCACGTAAACTTTTCTCCCCAGCTACACGGCAGGCAAGAAGGCAGCTCATGGCATTAGCGAAGACACAGAAAAAACAGTTCAAACTAACGGTTGACAGGCTGCGCATAGAAAACAAGACATATATATTTGATATCGCTACTAACTCGGTTATTCCTTCTAGTAGATAGCTCAAGGGCAACACCTATCCAAAAAGCCATAATAGGTCTAACTCCTATCATGCATTTCCACCAGTATCATTATCGTTAACTAACATTCGAAGCCTTGTGCGTAAACGCTACCAGCTTGCTTCCTTCATCGAAGATAGCAAATGTAACCTACTAGCACTAACTGAAACTTGGTTGTATCCGGATATCTCTGATAAAGAATTATTTGATTCGGTTCACGACTACAACATTTACAGGTGTGACCGAAAAGATAAAAGAGGCGGTGGCGTCCTTCTAGGAATAAAAACACTTCCGTCTTATGTAATTAATTCAAACTCTAACATAGAAATTATCTGGGCTGTATGCATGTCCTCCTCCTCCCAAATACTTATAGGTGTCTGTTACCGCACTACAAATTCTACTAATTCATTCATTAACGACTTCACCCATTTAGTGACGAAGCTTCACCCGTCTGATGCCATCTATATTCTGGGAGACTTCAATTTTCCTCTGATCGACTGGGTTAACTTATCTTCATCATGTAATACCTTAACAAAATTCATCAATTTAACCATACATTTTAACCTGTTTCAGGTTGTTACGCAGTCTACAAGGGGTAACAATATCTTAGATTTAATTCTCAGAACTGCCCCGGAGACAGCTGACCAAATTGCGTCTATTAATGGTTTTAGTGATCATTCGTTACCGCACGTAACTATTAACGTACCGTCATCTTTTACAGGTTTTTCTAGTAAAAAAATACGCGATTATAATAAAGCCAATTTCAATGTTATGAATTCCGAATTAGATATATTCTTTTCCCACGTGATGTTTCCTTCATTTCACAGTCGATCCGTGGAGGAGAATTGAATGCTCTTCAGGAATAAGATGTCTGCCTTAGTCAACCAGTACGTCCCTCTCATTAAGATAACTAATGATAAATCTAACCCATGGTTCGACAAATTCCTACGCTTACTGCGAAACAGGAAGAAACGCCACTACGACAGCGCTAAGCGCTTGCACACGCAAGCAGCTTGGGACAAATACAAGAAAAGCTTAAAAATTTACTGTTCTGCCCTGTCTTCTGCTAAGGATAAATACTTCACTCATGATTTGCCTTCTCTTCTAAAAACTAATTCCTCGAAGTTTGGCACATTAAAACCCAGATCAGGACCGCAATAACATTTCTTTACACAACAATAAAACTCCCCTTCCAGATACTCAATGTGCTTCTACTTTCAATACTTATTTTTCTTCCGTAGTCACCACAGAAGATCAGTCTGATCTGCCGGATGTATCAGAACTAAACTACCGATATATGTCACCTATAGAAATAACAGTTGAAGGTGTCGCATGCCTGATAAATAACCTCAAGCTAACCACATCCTGTGGGGTTGAAGATATTAATTCTAAAATTCTCAAAAACAGTCATAGTGTCTAGTAAAATTCTTTCTCACATATTCATCATCATCATCATCATCATCATCAGCCTATATTTATGTCCACTGCAGGACGAAGGCCTCTCCCTGCGATCTCCAATTACCCCTGTCTTGCGCTAGCGTATTCCAACCTGCGCCTGCGAATTTCCTAACCTCATCATCCCACCTGACTTTCTGCCGTCCTCGACTGCGCTTCCCTTCTCTTGGTATCCATTCTGTAACCCTAATGGTCCACCGGTTATCCATCCTACGCATTACATGGCCTGCCCAGCTCCATTTCTTCCGCTTAATGTCAACTAGAATATCGTCTACCCCCGTTTGTTCTCTGATCCACACCGCTCTCTTCCTGTCTCTTAACGTTACTCCTAAGATTTTTCGTTCCATTGCTCTTTGTGCGGTCCTTAACTTGTTCTCGAGCTTCTTTGTTAACCTCCAAGTTTCTGCCCCGTATGTTAGCACCGGTAGAATGCAATGATTGTACACTTTTCTTTTCAACGACAGCGGTAAGCTCCCAGTCAGGATTTGGCAATGCCTGCCGTATGCACTCCAACCTAATTTTATTCTTCTGTAAATTTCTTTCTCATGATCAGGGTCCCCTGTGAGTAATTGACCTAGATAAACATATTCCTTTACAGATTCTAGAGGCTGACTGGCGATCCTGAATTCTTGTTCGCTTGCCAGGCTATTGAACATTATCTTTGTCTTCTGCATATTCATCTTCAACCCAATTCTTGCACTTTCTCGATGAAGGTCCTCAATCATTTGTTGTAATTCCTCTCCATTGTTGCTCAATAGGACAATGTCATCTGCGAACCGAAGGTTGTTGAGATATTCGCCATCGATCCTCACTCCTAATTCTTCCCAGTCTAAGAGCTTGAATACTTCTTCTAAGCATGCAGTAAATAGCATTGGAGAGATTGTGTCTCCTTGCCTGACCCCTTTCTTGATAGGTATCTTTCTACTTTTCTTGTGGAGAACCAAGGTAGCTGTGGAATCCTTGTAGATATTTGCCAAGATATTCACGTATGCCTCCTCCACTCCTTGATTACGCAATGCCTCTATGACTGCTGATATCTCTACTGAATCGAATGCCTTTTCATAATCTATGAAAGCCATATAGAGAGGTTGATTGTACTCCGCAGATTTCTCGATTACCTGATTGATGGCATGGATATGGTCCATCGTAGAATATCCCTTCCTGAAGCCACATATCCCTTCACATATTCATGCAATCATTAAAGACTGGCCTGCTGCCCTCGGACTGGAAGATAGCAAAGCTTATGCCCATATTTAAGTGACGTAATAAACACGCACCGGAAAAATACCGTTCAATATCGTTAACATCTACATGCTGCAAAATGCTAGAACATGTAATTGCAACAAATGTCTACAGCCACTTGGAAGCTAACAAAATTTTATTTACTAATCAACACCGATTTAGGAGAAATTTCTCAAGTGAGACGCAATTATTCGATTGAACAACTTATTTGCATACTAACATGGAAGAGGATCTACAAGCTGATTGTGCTTTTTTAGACTTTTCGAAAGAGTTTGACCTTGTAGCATATTGCCGTTTGATTTTGAAATTATCTGTTCTTAAACTATAGATTCTTTTACAGTAACATGGATTCACAATTTCCTTTATAATCGTCAGCAATTCACAGCAGTTAGTAATTTTTCATCTCCGCTTTCACACGTTACTTCAGGTGCACCATAAGGCAGGGTTAATTCTTGGTCCGTTACTATTTCTAATATACATTAATGACTTACCGGATAACATTTCCCCTCACGTGCGCATTTTTGCGGACGACTGCATTCTTTATCGTTTCATTAAGGGCGCTGATGATCATACAATCCTCCAAAAAGATCTAGAACTTATATCTCTTTGGACATGTAACACTTGGCTATAATGAAGCTTAACGTTTCTAAATGTAAAATTATCTCTTTTAGCCGCAAGCAGGCTAACTCTACGTTTTTATCACATAAATTCCATCGCTATGTTGCATGACACACAATATAAATATCTTGGTGCTAGCCCAACTTCGACTCTTTCATGGTCAACGCACATTGCATACATATGCGCTAATTCCTCGAGATCATTAAGGTACATACGCCGCAAGTTACATAATTCTACTAAATATATTCGTAAACTAGCTTACCTAACATTTGTCCGACCTCAGCATTGAATACGCTGCATCCATCTAGTCTCCCCATCAGAAATATTTAATCGAAAAACTTTAATCTGTTCAGAACAGAGCAGCGCGTTTTATTACACGTTGTTGTGACTATAACAAAAGCATAACACAAATTAAACTCGACCTCTCACTTCAGCTCTTGCATGATCGTCGTGATTTAGCCCTGCTATCCGTATTTCATAAATACGTCCATAACACAGCGCCATCAGTTCTGCCTCTTAAAACCCCTCATTACAGGTCACAACGGTTGTACAATCGGTTCAATTTCATGCGCATCTACGGAAAGACTAATTCATTTAACTACTCCGCTCTTCCAAGAGCCATTCGTCTTTGGAACGACCTTCCTAACATCATTGTCTATAAAGTAACCAAGAAAATTTCGGGCTTCCAACGACGCATTTCTTAAACAACTCTACATAACCTGACATATTATTCTTTGTTATTGCATTTACCTTTATTAATGTGCAACTATACGCCTTAAATACTGTTTTGTTATAACCTAATTATGTCTCACTTGCTCTGTAATTATTTTGACTATGTTTTACTGTGTGACATTTCATTGTTGAATGAGCTGTCATGTCTAAAGCGTTTGGTTTGTTTCCTAGGTCATATTGTAACACTATATTACTATACGTATTAGCACATTTCGTACTCAACATTTTTTGTATATGTATTCACAGATGTATTCTAACTATTGTATAAGTCATAATTTTTTATTGTACTCTCCCCCCTTACACAATGCCTCTAGGGGCCTGTAAGATATCGTTAAATAAAATAAATAAATATTTGCGGGCAAGTTTTATGGTTGATAACTTGCCAGAACGGTTCAGTATTATTAGGGAGTTTGGCCGGTAGGGTGGATGAAAAGAAGGACATTTAGTTTTGGCGGCAAGGGTTTTATTATATTCTGTTTTAATGATGCGGTACCACCTCTACGTGGAAGTGGCGTTAGATAGCTTTGCCGAGCGAAATAGCCTTTTTTTGTTGTTGTTGTTTTTTCGTTTTTTAATTCACCTTAAGGTATTGTTAAACCATGGTGATGGCTCGTAGTTCTGTTACGGTAATGATTGGGATGTATAAGTCAATTAATTCTTTTATTTCATTTTTAAATAGGGACCAGTGCGGCTTGTCTGAATGCTGGGAAAAATTATTCAGAGAGAGTACAAAAGTCGCCTAATTCCTTGATAATGTTGCCGTAGTCACCCTTGTCGTAAAGCGTCATAGTTTCTGTTTGCTTTCCAAGGCGCGCTAGTTCACAAAAATATGTACCGCGAAGTATTACTTGATTGCTGAGGCCAGGTAAGTGCATAAGCGGCGGAATGCGGTCAGGATGGGTTGTGAGCACCAGGTCTACTATGTTGGATGACTTAACGCTTTCTCTTGTAGGTTTCATGAAAAGCTGCGATAAGTTAAAAATGAGCAAGCGTTAATGAAATCCCTCTCTACGGTACCTTTAGACGCAGTGAGGGCACGATCGTTACACATTATAGGAGTATTCACCGCTCACCTTGGTCTGCTCGACGGAGCATCCGGGTGGCAAACTTTTGTGTCTGTTCTCAAGGTGATATTTCGCTCATGTTTGTGCCGTCCTTTGTCTGAACGTAAACTGCTCATCTCCGGTCCAGGGGAGCGTTGTAATATTTGTTTTCATGTACTTACAAGTTAAACTAAGAACGTCCATTACCGGAAGACGGCTGACTTCCGAATGCGTTAAGGCTTCAGCTGGCGGAAAGAAAATGAAGACGGGCGTGATGTGTTTATAAAAAGCATACAATGATAGAAATGTGTTTTTTTTAATTAGGTATACCTCTAAGTCATGCTCACTTATTTCCCGAAAGAAACACACGTAGTGTTATCACGTGTGGCCCATTAACTCAAAACAGTAATGAACAATATCACATGGGATCATATGAACTACCTTCGACAAAAGATATTGACGTCCGCAGCAGCGTAGCACGTACGCTTATCAATGAAGGTATTAAAGCATTGACCTCTACTGTGTCATTCCAAAAAGTTATTCTCGGACATTCACATTATACATTCACATAGAAGCAAGTGATTGAAGTCGCGATATTGAAAGTAAATTGAGAAGCCTGCGGGCGACCACTCTTTTCATTGAAAGTCGCTTAGCACGCTGCCTGATTGTGAGTGCACGGAAGACAGACGGAAGTCGCAATAAAAAAAATACAGTGAGGAAGCTACGCTAAACTTTGTTCCATTTTACAAGCACACTCATTGTTATTGCAACAATACAAAAAGATCCACCTAGAGTGTGTCAGTACATGGAAATTCTTTAGCATGGAAGCGTGATGAATGGCCAGCTACCAAAGATAAAGAGCCGTTCACGCGACGTGCACGTGACCTGCTGGTCATGTGTTTCTTTATTTTGTTAGGTTTCGTTTACATTCAAACTGTATGTCACGGAAGCTCTTCGAGTCCAACTGTCACGAGATAAAGTAGAAGAAGAAAAAGAAGAGAAGGAAGAGGAAGAAGGCTGACGTGGCCTGGAAGGAGCGAGGTGGGAAATGAGCGAACACCGCTAGACGAGAAGAAGGAATAAGTCCGCTAGAACACTGGGCGAAGAAGGCGGTGAAGCAGTGGCGTCGACATCGAAGAGTTGAGCAGGAGGAGGACACCGATGGCCCTGCACCAGTCGGGCTTGATCCTCCACGCCCCGCGGCTTGGTCCGAGGACAACGGCCCCGTCCTATGCTACGGGGACAACCTCGCCCTTGCCGATGGCAACGCTCAACGAGCCAGGCCTATTCTACGGAGACAACCCTCAGCAGAGATGCCACTAATCCACCGGGCAATGCGAAATAACTAAACCAACTCAGACATGTAAGCGCCACATCGCACGTGACTTATTAGGCCGTTTTAAGAACTCGTGACATGACTTAAGAACTCGGGAAAGATATTAGTGGGTAGGTGAGAGATTGAACTCAGCGTAACCATTTATGCGGTTGTATGTAGATTTGACGCGGACTTATTGGTGTGGCACATTATAAATGTGTTTTGTGTCTTTGTCCGGATTCATGTATCATGCGCCGGTAACTGTGACACCTACGTGCTCCGAGTTGTGCGAAAACAAAACTAAAAAGCGGCCAACAATGAAGGCCTCCAACACCACCTATCCTGGTTCCGTTGCAGAAGCGGCAGTGCACCTCCCCCCCCCCCCCCCAAAGCCCTGAGAGCCGCCCCGTCCCCCACCCCTTCTAATGCAGTAAATTAAGCCTTGTTTCACGACAACAAAACTATTTATGTAGGCGAAATGAGCCGGCGGTACCCTCACATTCAAAATACACTTCAGAGGAATTTTTGTAGTAAATAGCCTTCTTATCCGCTTAGTTCCTTGGTCACGCATGGCTAGTAGGGTGCAGACATCAAGGATTGAGAGTGGTTCCCAAAAGCTGTTGTAATGGTCGCCGAGTCTCTTGGGGCAGACTTGCCATTTGCCTCTACGTCAGTGTTAGGAGCGTAAGAATGACAGCAGCTTCGTTTCCAGACACGTCGATGTATGAGGGAAGCCACTGGAAGCACAAGTGTAATCTTAAGTATAGCGTAGCTGCTTTAGGCTGCGGAATGACTGCTGTTCGCAAATTACAGCGGAAATCCCAGCTATAATTTAATCATTTTATTTATTGATTGAGAAACGCTGCCAATCTCACAAGAGATCAAAGCAGGAAAGAGGTTGCAACAACTAAATCTGAAAAATAAATCACAAGTAGAAATGTTGCATAGAATACTGGTTTTAACAATCATATGTGGATTCTATAAATTACAGTAGGAACCACAGGTTATACAGTGATGCATTAATGAAGGAACAACGATAAATAGGACAATCGCGGAATTTACAGGGTGTTTCAGCAAACACTTTCAAAAATTCTCACAGGTTGCCTATGGCAGATAGCACAATTCTAGTTAATGAACTGGTCTACTCGAAGAGGCGGACATTACTTGCACAAAAAATTGAAATGCATAATCAACTAATCAACAAAAATTCACTAATTAAGTTTTTAACTAGTTACCTGAGGGCCCATATTATAATTTACAAATTGTAGCCATTGTGTTCACAAGGCGGATCCACTTGGAACGAATTCTCGGGATGACGCCAGTTTCGAGATATTAATTCCCGAACTTTGCGGAGAAATGCATTGGCGTTCCAGTTAGTTTCTTAACAAAACGTCGCTTTATAGATTGAAGCACAAACTTAACTGGAACGTCAATGCATTTCTCCGCAAAGTTCGGGAATTAATATCTCGAAACTGGTGTCATCCCGATAATTCGTTCCAAGTGTATCCGGCTTGTTAACTCCACGGCTACAATTTATAAGTTGAAATATGGGCCATAAGGTAATTAGTTAAAAACCTAATGAATTTTTGTTGATTAGTAGATTATGCATTTCAATTTTTTGTGCAAGTAATGTCCGCCTCTTCGAGTAGACCAGCTCATTAACTAGAATTGGGCTATCTGCCTCAGGCAACTTTAAATAAATTTTGAAAGTGTTCGCTGAAACACCCTGTATAAAAAAATATAAGGTCAGTATAGGTTTAGACGAGTACAATACAGGGGGTACAAAATACAAGATATGCTACACATGGTAATGCAACGGAATAAATGAATGGGACAAAGTAAAGAATTATTTAGTAGAAGTTACCGAAGTTCAGTAATGCCTGCAGTACAAAGTTAATATGCCAACCAGAGATGCTTGGTAAGATTTAGGTTTCCTCGGGCAGCTTTAATTGCGACGTTTGCTCACCGTCGTAGAAACATCGTACTGAAGTAAGGCACGCCATGAGGTCTCAAGGGATGGTATCAATAACGCCGCAGTACTAGCTTCGTGTTCCACGTCAAGCGAGGGATCGGTGATGACTTGAAGGCGATGTCTGTATACCTCCTTCAAGTTCTCGAGTACCAAGGACTTGCCCTCTACTGCAGGTTTAAAGTGCTTGGTGATAATACCAGTGAGCTTTAGTCACTGCGTGAGTAGTTACTAGAAACATCCTAAATTAGGGACGACGTTGAGTTATAAAGTCTATGGTCATGGTACGACCTATTTACTCATTGACTTATTTACAATTACTAAGGTATATTCTACGAAATCAGCTTGGTATAACATTTCTTTTTCGTCTCTCGTCAAGATCGTTTCAGAAAGGCGCGCTGCCCGTGCAAAATGTTACGCAAAGATTACAGTGTCACACCAGGCCCATGCTTTAAAATTACTAATATCCTTCGCAGCGATTTATTCGCCCATAACGCAACGGATGCTTTGTTGAATGCAACATGCCGCACGACCATCGCTTCCATTCAGGCCTCCTTTCTGCAAAGTTTACCAGACATACAGTAAAAATACGTGAAATTATTTTGCCACTGCGATTGCAGAAGCAGCCCGAACAAGTGCTGGCGTGGAATAATCTTTATTCAACGTGGTCATTTGTTCCTGCGGGGACTAGCTGATCTTCTGATCTTATCGGACCTTCGACAATTCGCTCAGGTGTTGTTCGGCTCTTTTCTGCGTATGCATGCAGGTCCGCTTCAGCCCATTGGAGACTGGAACGGTGAGGCGCGTGGCAACAGGTGGTGGCAGCTAAAGAGATCACTGTGCGGTTGAACATGCATGCAGCCCCAGAATGCTCCAGAGCATCTTCGTGCGAGCGTACGCGTTGTTTATCTGTGCGTACGTCTTCGAAACTGAGATCGGTGAAGGCCGATAGCCCCGAGTCCGTGCTCTCTTCAGCCAAAGCCCGGGTGCCGCGACAGCACCCTTGAAAATAATGGGCGTGGTCCTTTCTCGGCGGGCGCCCTCGCTTAGAACGGAAACGTGCACGACAGTGCAATGTGGATGGACGCCCCGCGGTACCTCCGATGGTGTTTGGGGGTAAGGATCCCGCGGGCGTGCTCTCCCGGCTGTCATCGCCACCCGCCGGAACCGCGTCAGCGGAGCTCGCCGGCGATGGGCTTCCTTCCATTCAGGCGGCGGATACGGGCACTATGAGCGGAGCTCCGCGTCTCACCGGGTCCTCGAAACCTCATTTGGGACAGAGGCACCGGGCACCTGACCGGTCTTCCCAGCGGCTCTAAATTGTTTACGACGGACCGGCGCAGCACCTGTACGACATTGTGGCCGCACACGTTGCATTACGCCGAAGTGCCGAGCGCGCTTACATCGTTGCGGGTGACACGTGTTCGCCGCGCACGTCCGCTACTAATGAATTGAGCGGCACGCTGAGGAGCAGCGGCTGGAGGCTGAAAGCCTGGAATGTGTCTCGGACGCGGACGTTAAGGCACGCAAAAGAAGCGAAACCGGCTGAGCTACGCTCTCTTTCAGTCTCTGCGCAGTAGCAATCCACGTATTCAAAAGCATGCTGCTGTCAACATTATTCGCAGAAGAACAGAGATCTGCAAGATTGTAAGGGTGGCCTGTGTCACAAATACTATTCGCCTTATAAGAACATGCTGACATTTTCAAGCGATATTGGGTGGAGTTCAATTAAAAGTTCTGGCACACGTGCGTGTAGAAAACAATATTCAATGGCGATTTAGCGGTAAATGCAAGAGAAATGCCGTAGCTTTACGTCGCACCTCTTTGAGGTCCCGGATCCATGAAAAGTAAACCACATTTCAAAGTGAAACTAACGGTGGTCCGGAGCAGACCGCCATCGGTTGCACTATATATATATACAGGGTGTTTCAGCGAACACTTTCAAAAATTCTTAAAGGTTGCCTGTGGCAGATAGCACAATTCTAGTTCATGAGCTGGTCTACACGAAGAGGCGGACATTACTTGTACAAGAAATTGAAATCTATAATCGAATAATTAAGAGAAATTTACTACTTAAGTTTTTCACTAATTACCTGATGGCCCATATTGCAATTTACAAATTGAGGCCGTGGAGTTCGCAAGGCGGATCCCCTTGGAACGCATTATCGGGATGACACCATTTTCGAGACAGCGCCTCGAAATGACAAATGCATTGGCGTTAGAGTTACCCGACGTGGTTGCTCAGTGGCTATGGTGTTGGGCTGCTGAGCACGAGGTAGCGGGATCGAATCCCGGCCACGGCGGCCGCATTTCGATGGGGGCGAAATGCGAAAACGCCCGTGTACTTAGATTTAGGTGCACGTTAAAGAACCCCAGGCGGTCAAAATTTCCGGAGTCCCCCACTACGGCGTGCCTCATAATCAGAATTGGTTTTGGCACGTAAAACCCCATAATTAAATTATTGGCGTTAGAGTTAGGTTCTTAACAAAACGTCGCATTATGCATTGAAGCACAAAATTAACTGGAACGCCAATGCATATCTCCGCAAAGTTCGGGAATTAATATCTCGAAACTGGCGTCATCCTGAGAATTAATTCAAAGTGGATCCGCCTTGCGAACTCCACGGCTACAATTTGTAAGGTAAACGACAACGAGCAAAGGTAAACGACAAATTGATAACACTGGTAATCTTGTGAAAACCGGTTACTGTCAGAAAGCAAACCATGTTGATATGCTAAAAATGTACAGGCGATTAAGCGAACGTACAGGCCAGGTCCGAAGCGACTGTTTTCCCACGGGAAAAACATCCGTCCTGTCTTGTGCCCAAGAATGGACTGGCGAGCCGGAGACTCCGAACATATTTAGGGCAGTGCCGGCCCGTAGTTCAGGTAGCGCAGTCGACACTGTTGTTCTGCTCAAAGTATGCGGCCTCGCAGAAGACCGGCGAGAACTCCCGTCAGCAGTAGGCGCACCTGCGAGAGGAAGTGTTGTGTGCCAGGATGCCCTAATCGAACAGAAAATCGGTGCGATGGTCTCTCCTTTCGTAGGTAAGCACAATGAACGTTTCTTTTATTTATGAAAATTGAACTGCAATATTAGCTAGTGACTACGCGCTCGTGTGAATTATAACTGGCGAAATAGTGGTGCCATACAAGTGAAGTCTTTTTTTTTCAACTTTGTCATAATTCCCGCAAAGTGTTAAACATTTATTTCTCCCTAAAGTACTTTTATCAGCTAGCGTACACTCCTAAAAAACGCACGATGTGAAACTATTTGTCGAACAATTACAATTCCTGCTCTAAAAATTATTATTGCCTTAATTTTGTACGTATTTCTTGTGGCTGAAAACAATCAAAATTGCAATGAAACCTATTAATTGAAGAAATCATGAAATATTAGTCTTCACGTAACATACTAAGTTTTGCAATAGTCAATAAGAACAATAATTTCGTAGAGAATATTCTGCACGTAGTAACTCTGCTTGTGAGTGCAAAGTTCAATCATCATGCTGCAAAGTTCAATCACTTCCCGTGTTGAGGCTAAATACCATTTTCCTTTTTCTTTTCTTCAGAAGATATGGTGTTGGTTGACAAATTTTTAACAGGTAAATGACAGTGGAGATAAAATAACACAGTTGTACTTTAAATTACAGGAGTGAACATCATTTTCATTCATTTATTGGTAGTACCATCAAGGCCTGGAGGCATACAGAGGGGCATTATATTACATTATATATCTGTTACAGCTATGTCTATGATATTTTTGTGTGACATATGTACTCCGAAGGTACTACAGCTCCATTTTCCCCAAGATTCAATCAGTTGTATGTGTATTTTACAAGCACACTTAGATCGAACATAGTTTTCTACACAAAGGGATGCAGTGTGTAGGGAAAGCATGCACAGATCATGCGAGGCCTTTTGCATGACTCTGCAAAAGTTGTGTAAATTCATTCCACAGCAAATGTTATTGTTGGACCTTAAAAATACCTGGTGGGTTATTCTTTAACTGCAGACGCTTGCAAAGGACAATGCCACAACAATGAGTCAACCTTAAAGTGAAGCAGCTACATCCACGGGAACATCGCAGCATCAAGATGAGCCAGTAAGTTGATGCACAGCTGTATACAGCCATAATGCATGTTTCCAGTTTGATCATGCCTTTTTCATGACTGTGGTAGATGTCCCCCACCATTCCTGAAGTGAAGTATGCTTTTCTTATATTCAGGTAGGTCTCTCTCAAGCCACAATGGACATTGACATCTCTGAGGGCTTGTCTGATGTGCTGGCAGAGCGTACTTCTACCTCTTCTAGCTCGTCCTTCACTGATTCAGACATCGCTGATGAGCCTTCCAAAATCTAACATATCCTGGCATGTTTGATTGTCGTTATGATCACAGGGCTTACTTAAGGCATTTTCTCATATGTGTGCCTTAGTTCATTCATGTTCTGATCTGCTTTGCAAAAAGCTGGTGTTTCCCTGTAATATATATTTTGGATTTCACCTATGAAGTAATTATTGCAGTTTCAAAAATCCATATGAGACCGTCATACAGCTTTTTGTAAGATGTTTTCGACAGATTTTAAAAATCTATTAGTAATGCTCAGAATGAAGAGAAAGAACTGTTCAACATACAATCAGCTACATTACAGCCCTTTTTTGACGCAGGTGACAAGCATACTGCGTTCAAATTTCATTGCTGACACTGGAAAAGACAAGTGCTAATGAATGAAAGCCGTATATGCTACATCATAACCTCATTTTAGTCAATCTAAGATAAGTACAAGATAAGGAAAATAAAACAAAGTGCAGCAAAGCAGTGTTATACAAGATGAAAAACTACTTTTTTTCTTTCAGTAAAGTTGGAATAAGGAAAACACACTCCTTCTCTTAATTATACTTCAGCCACGTCCTCTCATTACACGCGTAATTAACACCCTTGCTAGGCTCCAACATTTATTACAGTAATAAAATTTATAACATGCCAACTGTGCAGGTAAGCTTTATGAACATCATTTTTTGGGACAGTAGATAAAAAATACAGCACATAGCCACCAGCCACTGATCTCCCTAACAACGTCCTGCTTGCTGGTCATTATTGTGCTTAAATTTTAAATGAAGCCAATGGTGCCGCTATTATTCCTGGGTTTTAGCTTCAACTGTGCATCTGGTATTTCGTTTGCACGGTCAGCAATTTCAAGCTATGTTACAGTAAGCAGTCCCTTATCATTGCACTTGGTGTATTTTGTCCAGTCTCCCAGTCCAAGGCCCTCCAAGACGCTCAAGGGTGAAGCTTCTGCAGCGCTGCCTACGCACAACCCCGCGACACATCGAACAGCAAGGCATACTATGATAAGGATAATACTCGACCACTACAACGTTTACATACTTGTTTCCTTAGGTAACTCCAAGTGAAGTAGCATTTATTTTCATAGCAACTGTTTAATAGCTGAAGCATAATAAATGTCACTCAGTGAACTGCACTTGGACACTAACATTCATGATCATGGCAACCATGTAATTAAAAGGTGAAACATTCATATTCGCCCGCAGCGGTATGAGTTTCCTCAGGGTTTGCATTAAACACAAATTGGCGGCCAATAAGCCTTTTTCAATTTCTCTTTTTCCTTCAAATGACACAATGAGCTAGAAGACCAACAGGTTTTTCCCAATTTTCTATGCTCTTTATTTGTTCGATCGGTCATGATGAGCCGTGATGCAGGCAGACAAAAGTGGTCTTCTGTGTAGGAATATGAGCTCAGTATATTTTGCCCACTCAAACTAAAAGGCTTCTGTGAAACATCTCATGTTGAACTATGTTACATTGGCCTCTTCAGTGTTAGTTGTTTTGTACTTTTACCTTTCCTGCCTGGGCCCAGATGGGCCTGCAGTATTTTGCAAATAAATAAACAAACAAAATTAAGTGGCACTAGCAAACTTCTGTGAATGGCAGT